>NW_022326407.1:0-17218 GCF_002776525.5 Piliocolobus tephrosceles | reverse complement strand
ATCCTGATTCCTCATGCCCCTATGGAGATGGAGGTGTGTGCTGATCCTGATTCCTCGTGCCTCAGTGGAGATGGAGGTGTGTGCTGATTACTAATCCACATCACAAGAACAGGGTGTCCGTCAATACCCTGAATTAATGCTAACACAGTGCCACTTGAGTTCACATTAAGTTAGAAATTGAGAATCTAAAAGTACTTTTATTTTTGTATATTGATTGTGACACAATTTACAAAGTCTGAGGTGTGGAACAGAGTTATTTAAGCATTAGTCAACCCTAGTCCTTAAACAGACAGTTCTAGTAAAATGGGATTGTATATATTTGTTCAACTATTTTGACCAAAAAGTTTAATAAATTGTAAATGTTTAACTGGATTTTCACTACGTATTTGGACACCTTTTGCCATCTTTCCTCTAGAACATATTTCCCACTAAACAGCCCACCTCCTCCACCTCCGGGGCAGAGCTGAAGGTGCAGCCCAGGCGGATCCCGTGTGCAGAGGCTCTGTGTGGCACTGCTGCTCCCATGGGACTGCCACTGCCTCACGGTCTGGGGTGCACGTTCCCTGGAGGTGTCCTCACCTGGCTCTGGGGCCCCTGTGGGGGAAGTCACCTGGCCAGCAGCCCTGTCCACTTCCGTGGGTTCTCCCCAGTGCGGTCTTGATGTTCTGAGAGGCGCTGGCGACTGCAGGCACCTATGTCCGCAAAAAGCAGGATCCATTCACTTCTGAGAAAGAAGTGCCCTCAACAGGCATGGAGGAAGTTTCTCCTGGGTTCTTTTCCCTTGTATACTTCAGATTCCATTCAAGCCTTTTCCATCCCAGTGAGGTAAGAATCCTGTCTTTTTCAGACTTGATATTTATTATTTATATTCAAGCTTATGAAATATCTGTCATTTCTCTTGTTCTAACTTTCCTCTTTTCTGCTTAAAGTGAAAACAGTGTCATCAGCTTCTGAAGGTTAATGCTGAGCACACTTCATTGATGAAGGTTCTGTGCCTGTGGTTCACATGAAGGTTTGCTGTGCTCTGGGGTGATGACCTGGATTCCATGAACACACTTCCTTCATATGTGGATTTAACATGCCTTTTTTGAAAGAAAAATGGAGCTCCTATGAACCAGTTTATGATGCCGTTGTGGACACACTCGGTCTGATTTCGGAAGTCACATGACTGGCAGGTGTGGGCTGGAGACTGCAGCATGTGCATGTCTGTCTGTCCTTCTGTGTGGAGCCAAGTTATCGCCGTTAGTGCCAGAAGCCACCCAAAGCGCGGTGCCATGGGTTTGGTGTGTGTCCTGCTCCCGGCCAGACGAAGCTGGCCCCGGATCCGCCTGGCCCGGCTGCTCTGCATCACCCTTTTGCTTGCTTGGGAGGAACAGTGGGTCTGGGTCTACGGAGGCTGAGTGGCCTTAAGCTTGCTTTCTCCTAAACCTGCGCTGTGTGTCCTTGGCCAGCGGCTTTGGCATCAGCCAGGGAGTAGGGGAATGAGGTCAGAGCCAGCAGGAGTCCGGGCTGTGCAGGACAGCAGAGGTTGCGTCTTCCCAGAGCTGCAGGCGAAGGGACGTGAAGTGCCTGCTGTATGCAGGGTGTGGCTCTGCTCGCCCTGGGCTGGGCTGGGCTGGGGGTCCTGAGTGGGGGCTGGAGTGGCATTTTCCGTGGTGAGCTCTGCTGTTGGTGCTGTGCTGGGATCACCAAGGGAGTCGGATGGAAGCCGTCTGTGAGCTGGTGAGACAGCCAGCCAGGAATCCAGCTGCAGGTGGGGAGAAAATGCAGCTCAAACCAGTGGAGCTGAAAGGGGCCTGCAGACCACCTTCAGACACTGCCTACGGCCACCGCTCCCCCAACTCCCAGAAGAGGCCTGGGCCTGGGGGCCTGGCAGGCCCCACACTCTTACCTTGGGTCCCATCCGAGGGGGCTGCCTGCCAAAGCCGAGCTCAGCAGTCCCCGACAGTGGGTCTTTTCTGCTCAGGCAGTGTGCAGGGGTGGATGGAGTGTAGACCAGATTTGAGTAAGGGCAGCACCTCCAGCCCCGTGGGGCTGTCACAGGTCAGGCCCTGCAGAGCTGTGGGGTTTGGCTGGTGTGGGTGGCAACCCCTCCTGAGTGCCTGCTGCAGGCAGGCTCTGCGCCAGGGCTTTCCCTACAGCCATCCTGGCCATGGGTCACAGATGCACACACCACAGCACCCGGCTGGGCACTGGGGTGATGCTGGGCTTGGCTTTGAGCTCCGTGCCTCTGTGCCCCGTGTGCCCCTCAGAGCACTGGTGACAATGCAGGGCTGCCTACAGGACACCCAGGGCTCCTTGATCTTTTAGGATCTGCAGCACCCCTGAAGCCCTGAGAGGTGCAGACGCGCTGCTGTCCTGGGCCAGGCCTCAGCTTCCGCTGTCTGCACCTCTGGCTGCAGCCCTGCACCCAGTCCCAAGAGCACAGCGGCCGCGACTTGTCTCTGGCCAGGGGAGGTGGTGGCGTCATACCCAGGACAGGAACCCATGCTTGATGTCCTCTGGGGTCTTTTTACATTACCTTAAGGACTGACAGACTCCCACCCCATCTGCTCCCACCTGTCCCTAATTTCATGCGCCTCTGCCTGAGTTCCTGCACGCATTTCCTGAATAAACACCCCCCTGTGCCAGTCAGAACCTGCAGGGATTTTGGAAGTGAGAGCCCAGCAAGGCAGGTGGCCAGGGGGCGGCACTGCCCTCTGGGGAGCACCGGTGCCCAGGACTCTGCTTCTGAGGCTGGCCTGTACAATGATTTTGTATAAATATCTCCAATTAGAACCTTTTAGTGTATTTTTTAATATAACAGAAACTGGTGTCTTAAAATACAAGACTAGCTGCCAGTGACAGACACCAAATCGATCCTGGTTTGCAGTGGCCGGTATCCCTGACAGTGGAATGGTGAGGTTAGAACTGAAACTGCATTTCATGAAATCACACCATCACGCAGGAGAAAAAGGGTTTGGGGTGAGGGGCAATACCGTCCTAAGAAAGCTCACCAGCTGCATGCAGTCACCTTCACTCACTCACCAGCTGTAGATTGCAAAGAAGCAAAACCTGTGATTTCTTTAATAATCACAATCTCCATCTGGTGAGTGGTTAAAGTCACATTCTGTTTTCATTTTCCTTTTGGTTGCCGGGAAATGCTTCTGATCGTAATAGTTTTTGATTCTGCAACTCCCATTGTCTTAGGCTCTGTAGCTCTCCATTTTCTTCTTATCCTTGAGACGTGTCTTGGACATTGCTAACAGGCTGTGTTCCTGGACCTGCAACTCAGCTGGAGACTGGGTCCCTTGCAGATTTGCAGGGACTGTCCATTGCTGGTGTATAGATGCAAAACACTGGCACCACCCAGTCAGAACTGGCAGGGGCTGCCTGCACTGCACCAACCCCACAGATGGCCAGGCCCAGACCACACAACTGCCCACCAGGCTCCACCCCACAACCTCAGCCCAGCCAAGGCCCAGAGGTGGCTGCACTTCCGCCGATCAGAGGTCCAGGTAGAGCTGCGTCTGCTTGGAGTGGTCGACTGCATGACATCGAGTTTCATAATCAGTGGTACTTACTTTCCATTTATTAATATTATACCTTTGAAGATGACTGTGTGACCTTAGACAATTCACTTGCTTGTCTTGGAGTTGTTAGAAAATTATTTCTGGGGCCAGGCACCGTGGCTCACGCCTGTAATCCCAGCACTTTGGGAGGCCAAGGCGGGGGGTCACGAGGTCAGGAGTTTGAGACCAGTCTGGCCATCATAGTGAAACCCCATTTCTACTAAAAATACAAAAAATTTAGCCAGGCGTGGTGGTGGACGCTTGTAATCCCAGCTACTTGGGAGGCTGAGGCAGGAGAATCACTTGAACCCGGGAGGCAGAGGTTGCAGTGAGCCAAGGTCGCGCCACTGTACTCCAGCCTGGGCAACAGAGTGAGACTCCATCTCAAAACAAGGTACAGGGTGAGACTCCATCTCAAAACAAGGTACAGGGTGAGACTCCATCTCAAAACAAGGTTGGGACATCTTTTTAAGTGTGTGTGTTCCAGGACGATGGGAAACATTAATTTATGATTCCAAGAACTTTCAGGGGAAATTTGTTGTCCAAACCTAAATATGTGAACACAGTGTAACCCTGGTTCTTACTAGAAGTGTTTTTTCTTAAAGAAGCTGTGAACTGGTCATACGTACACCATTCACAAGTCCCCAGAGGAGGGTGACAAAGTCTTGCCCTTGTGGATCATTTTGGATACTTGTTTCTTGGGGGTACTTCAGTTTTTGTACAAACACAAATAAGTTTCACTCCTGTTTCCCGTTTCTACACATGGGGTAGTATCCTGTGCATGCCGGGGAGCACCTGGCTGTCCTCACTGCACGCGCCTGGGCAGGCTGTCCTCACCCATTTGCGAAGCCTTCTCACTGGCCGCTGCACGGTGGCGTCGCCTCACGTGTAGGATGCGGCTTCTGACGCCACAGGGCTATGCTCTGAGGCTCTGTCTTTCTAACAAGCCCCCAGGCAGCGCTGACACCCCTCATCCAGGGACCACACACACTTTTTTAAATTTTTTTTTAAGTAAAAAGGTATCTTCTATTTATTTTCCTTCTTAGTGTTGTACTTTGAAATAATTTTGGACAGGTTTTGGAAATCCTGCAGCCTTCGCCCAGCCGCCTAACAGTGGTGTCTCCTGCAGACTCGCACCGTGCAGGGCTGGCAGCCTCACCTGCACCTGTCTTGGCACCTGCCTGGGCACCTGCCTGGCTGTCTCACAAGTGTCCATTTTTCCTGTCCAGGGCCCTTCCAATGGGCCCACATTGTATTTTGTTGTCTCCCTGTCTTCCAGTCTCTCTTGCAGTCTTTAGGACCCGAGCACTTGGGAAGTGTGGGCAGGCATTTTGTAGACTCCCCCTCAGTTTTAGTTTGCCTGATATTTTCTCGTGATTAAACTGCAATTATGCATTGTGGCAAGAACACGGAAGAGATCTGGCCTCCTCTGCATCAAATCACGATGTAGGTGGTGTCTACCAGGTCTCTTCACTGTAGAGTCACTATTTTCCTTGGTGTAATGAGTATCTTGTGGGGACACAATGAGAATATCCTCTCAAGAACCCAGTAACTTTAGTTTCCGTCGACAAATCAGCAGTTATTGGTATTTGCCTCATGGTGACTTTCTATTATTATTATTTTTTTTTTTTTTTGAGACAAATAACCATCACCACCACCGGGACCCAGGGCTGCTGGAGGTTCATTGCTTCCAGGCCCTTTTGTTGAGTGGCACTTGGAACACCCCGCCACACACAGCTCCAGCTCAAACCGCAACTCACTGCTAAACCAAACCCAGCCAGCCCACGGCTTCATGCTAGCCTTCCTTGTGACTGTCCAGCAGTGGGAAATCAGGCTGTCATTATGTGTAACATCACACAGTATTAGTACGCCTGTGGTTTCAGGATTGCCAACCCACGGAAAGCAAATTCGCTAGCAAGAGTATACTACGTTCTTTTTTTAAATATGTCACTTTCACCTTGCAGTATCCATCCCGAACGGTGTTCTCTGGCCATCATTTAGCTCAGCAGCCTACCCCTTCAGTGTGGCTTTATTATTTGTAACAGTGAGGTTCCCTTATTGTAGGTATTCCATTTTGGATTCCCCCCACAATAGTGTTTTCGAATTTGGCAGCATGTGAAACATTCGTGTGGTTCTAAGTCTGTTTCACAAAAAGCTGCACCGCTCCCACCCTCTTCCCATTTCCATCTCCACCTGTTTCCACCCCGTGGTAACCAGTCTCATTTATTTCTACCTTACCCCAGTTTTTTTTTTGCACAAATGAGCAGGTATGCGTATATATTTTGCTTAGCTTTTTCACATAAAGTACACTACATATTTAAATAATCCTGTATTTGGTCCACCCATTTGCAGTTTGGACGGGGCTTAGCAGGTTCAGTTCATCTGTGCTCCAGACAGTCGGCGAGGGCATCGCTCCTGGCACTGGAGGATCCAGAGGGGGCCACATGGCTGGCAGGGGTGCTAGCTGCTGGATCCTATCTGACCAGGCCTCTCTACTGAGCAATGTGGCTTCCTCCCAGCACGGCCAAGAGCATGCACCCCCGAAAGAGACAGGAAGGGCCAGCTGCCAGTTTTTTAAGGCTGGGTGGGCCCAGGAAGTGGTGCTGCACCACTGGCATCACTGCCTCCTTGTCCTGTTGGCAGAGTCCAGAGCTGAAGGGACACAGACCCACATCACTCATTAAGGGCTGTTGTCAAAAAAAACTAGGGGACTTTTTTTTTTTTTTTGAGACAGAGTCTTGCTCTGTCGTCCAGGCTGGCCTTCATTGGCGCGATTTTGGCTCACTGCAACCTCCACCTCCCGGGTTCAAGCAATTCTCCTGCCTCAGCCTCCCAAGCAGCTGGGACTACAGGTGCACACTGCCACACCTGGCTAATTTTCTTGTATTTTAGTAGAGATGGGGTTTCACCGTGTTGGCCAGGCTGGTCTCGAACTCCTGAGCCCGGGCGATCCACCCGCCTCAGCCTCCCGAAGTGCTGGGATTACAGGCGTGAGCCATGGCGCCTGGCCGGGGGCTGTCTTAAAACTGCTACAGGTTTCCTGTTTCAAAGAGCTGCTACCAAATGTTCTTTCCTTTCTGCTAGGGACACATCTCTTTTTGCACCTTGCTTTACTTCACATTCCCTGGAAACTCCTCATCCCGAGCTCTTCCCCGTCGTGCCCGAGTGGCAAAGCGCCACCCTGCAGGGCAGCAGTGTCGCTTACTCGCCTCTGTGCATGGGCACCTCAATTGTTTCAAGAATTTTAAGACAATCATGTTATAATAAATACTACCTAGTTATATCCTCGTGCATGTGCACATGGAAGTTTCTAGGTCTGTCTCCAGAGTGAATTCCTGGAAGCAGGTCATGCGTCCAAAGCATAGATGCAGGGCTGGAGTTTTTTGAGTTGTTGCCGACTCCTCTCTTGCAGCCATGCGCATTCCTTGTAAGCAACGTGTAGGCGTCATGTTCCACACCCTAAGCAGATGTGTATGGGCAAATGTCTGCATCGGAGTAAATATTAGATAAATAGTGGCCAAGTGTTCAATGTTTTTCTATCAAAATCATTTAGGTAATGTTAATTTTGTAAACTTGTTAATGAAATGAGTGGTGTGGGCAGTTATTTGTATTAACCACTGTAGAAAAGAAGGGCTGTTTACAAAAGCTATTCAGAAAGGCTCACTTACTGCCATTACCCTACCTCAAAGATAAAAACGTTGATACACACATCAGACTTCGTTTTTAATGAAACATTTAATGTTACAATCTAATGGAAAACACCTCTAGAGAACTTGATTCTTGTCCCATCTGTCTAAAGCACTCCAGTCCCAGAGTTCTGCTTTTTTGAAACAGGGTCTTCCTTGCTCTTGCCAGGCCGCATGCACTCTCCTGGCTCACTGCAGCCTTGAACTCCTGGGCTCAAGGGATCCTCCTGCCTCAGTCTCCTGAGTAGCTGGGGCTACAGGTGTGTGCCACCACACGAGGCTAATTTTTGTATTTTGTGTAGAGACAGGGTCTTGCTATGCTCCCCCCCCAGGCTGGTCTCGAACTTCTGGACTCGTGTGATCCTCCTACCTGGGCCTCCCAAAGTGTTGGGATTACAGGTGTGGAGCCATCACACTGGCCCAGTCCCAGAGCTCAGTACCTCCAACTGTTTTATTTATTTATTTATTTATTTTTCTTTTTTGAGATGGAGTCTCATTCTCCTTCCCAGGCTGGAGTGCAGTGGCGTGATTTCTGCTCACAACCTCTGCCTCCCGGGTTCGAGCAGTTCTCCTGCCTTAGCCTCTCAAGCAGCTGGGATTACAGGCACGTGCCACTGCGCCCGGCTAATTTTTTGTATTTTTATTAGAGATGGGGTTTCATCACGTTGGCCAGGCCGGTCTTGAACTCCTGACCTCAGGTGATCCACCCACCTCGGCCTCCCAAAGTGCTGGGATTACAGGCGTCAGCCACTGTGCCCGGCCGTACAGCTGGTTTCACTGAGAGTTCAGCCATTATCATCTGTGAGGGGGACACGTGGCTGGCTCTGTTGTGTGCTAACTTGGATGGTGAGCAGGGGTTCACTAAGCTCTATAAGGTGTGAAACTCCACGTTTGTGATGGAAGACAAACAGCAAACTTATTTGCTCTAAAACAAAAACGGAATTCCTTGACCAGCGTGCTTCGAAATGATCTCAGATTATTCTGAGGTTAAATTATATAAAGGAATTCTGATGTCATGCCATCCACCTCCTCCAGATGTAAGACTTAGAGATGACTGCTTCCAAGGTAGTATCAACAGAGATCTTTACAAATGACAACGTTAGATTTCACACCCGAATTACGCGTGGAAAGGTGAAACACCAACGCGGCAGGCAGCCTTTCTAAAAAGCTTGCTGTAGGAAAGATAATGACAAAATAGGGACCAGTCCTGGTTTCATCAAGAAGCTATTATGACGTCTGATTTGAAACCATATGTAAATACAGTAATCTGAAGGATTTAGCAAAGATTTATTTATTTTTTTCCCATTTCCAGTCTTTTAAAGTAGACACAGAATTGCTTAGAATAAAGCTGATTTTAAAAGCACACACAAGTTGGGCACAAAGGAGAGGATTAAATTCACCAATGCAGAGTGACAGAGGAAAAGACACTGAGCAGGTGCCTTCAGCAGAAAACTGATCATCCAAGGTGATTACCTAATGATCGGAGTCTTAATTCCTTATACTGCAAAAGCAAGAAGAGTTTAGTGTATGAACTGTACAGCTGTTTATAGCTCTATCTTGGTTTCTGTTGATTATGAACAATTAGTATAGTTATGTATAATCTTTAGTAGACAACCTGCATCCATTTAAATTAAATAATACTTTCTACAATAGTGTGATATATAAGGCCACAATATTTATTTTGGACAAACCCCTTAAAGTAGCGATTTTATTATCAATGTTATTCATTCTTTTGAAATATAAAGTACTTCAACTGAACTAAGGTTGCAGATAATTTTTAAAATACAACATACATCATGACTAGGATATTAAAATTATTTATATTCAGATATTTATATCTAATATCCAATGAAAATTCACTACCAAATTTTTACAATAGATATCAGTCTGACATGCTTATTAATTGATCTCATAGGTATAATTATAGATCAACATGATTTTAGTGTCTGTCGTTTTGTTTTACTAAATTAGGAACACAGCATTTACAGAACAAATAAACACAAGTGACGCGGCCACCCCAGGATCTAACGGCTCTTCAGTGAGCTGCCTTGCAAGCTCAGAAGTAATCCCACTAACGAACCAAGTCAGACTCCAGTTCTTCATCAAAAGGTGCTGGTGGAGGTTGTCAGGCGCCTTCCAATATAGATCCTTAACAGAAAAAGTAATCAGTAGTTAATATATCTTGTGATTCCCAGGAGATTGTGTTCCAGCTGAAACAGGGTAGCTCGCTGTGGTTAGAGCTTATGCAAGGGGACTGGAGATTTTATACCCATTATAAACATGTTGTAATGAATCTATCTATAATCCTTTACTGAGTGTTTTATCAATATGTATTTTGTATTAATTAGAAAACATCAGATTGTATTCTTGCATAGAAGGATCACCAAACTGAAGCACTGTTTCCAGACAGAAAGCTGCTTTGTTCCAACTCAGTGCTGGGGGATGTCACCTACCAGGGCAAGATGGTGTTGCCAGTTCATCGCCACCAGCCTCACCAAGGCCAACCGCTTAAAAATGAAGACCCTGCCTCACGTGGTTTAAGTTTGGTAGTGGGAGAGATGTCCCAAACTAAAGACGCAGGAGTGTCAGAAAAGGCTTCTCGGCAACAGAGAGGCTCGCTGCAGCTGACCAGCGGGCGTCTCTCCAGGAGGGAGGAGGATGGGTCTCCAGGAAGGGGCAGAATCGGAAGCCTGGCTGGCCTGGCCTGTGGGCAGTGGTGGGCTGGGCACTGTGAGCACAGACCTTGCTGCCGCAGCTTTCGGAGCAGATTTTATAGTGCGGTTCTGGAAAGCTGCTGAGGGGTGTGGGTCGCCAGTGGCAGTATCAGGCTCTGAAAACCTGGGCAGGACGGAGGATAGTAAGTAGTTGGGAAGTAGTGGCTGCAGAAATCCATCCTGAAAGGAAGGGCTAAACCTCGTATTTAAAATGAGGATCCTAAGCCTTGCCCCCAGAGTCTGCTTGACAGTTCTGGAAAAGGCTCCAGAGAGCAAACTGCCTCGTGATGCAGTCTGTGGGTCTGACTCCAAAAAGCACTGGCAGAAATAAAGGTGATGGGGGTGGACGTGAGAATGTGTACAAGAGCTAGGAGAAAGCCGTACACGTGGGAGGGCGAGGTGGAGACACGGGCAGCACTCAGGCCCCGGCCAGGAAACTCAGTGGCTTTTATCCCGTTTCCTTCGACCCCAGATGTGAGCCCTCTGGCCCACGGAACCCACCTGCCCCCAGTGGCATTCCAGTCTGTCCAATACACGGCAGCCACAGAACACCGTTTGCACACCAGGACTAGACCCCTCCTCCCCACTGAGAGAGGCTGGGACCAGCCCAAGGACGAGTGGTTTTGGCTTCCCGCTCTGGCTCTTCATCACTGCTGTAGCTAAAGCTCTTGAGAATCCACAGTGGCACCTGCCTGGTCTCTGTTTTCTGCAGAATTAGTTAGTATAAGAAGCCAGAAAAGGTCAGGCATGGCGGTTCACGCCTGTAATCCCAGCACTTTGGAGGCCGAGGTGAGCGATCACTTGAGTTCGAGATCAGCCTGGGCAACATGGCGAAACCCCGTCTCTGCTAAAAATACAAAACTTAACCAGGCGTGTTGGTGGGCACCTGTAATCCCAGCTACTCAGGAGGCTGAGGCAGGAGAGTCGCTTGAACCTGGGAGGCGGAGGTTGCAGTGAGTGGAGATCGCGCCACTGCACTCCAGCCTGGGCAACAAGAGCGAAACTCAAGCCAGAAAAATCGGAGACCGCATTGGTTTCTTTATTGCTGAGAGTTAAGTAGAACAACGGTCTACAGCAGACGGCTGGGGGCGTTCCCACCATGCAGTACTACGCAGAAATGAGACTGCTTTTAACTACACACAGGACAGAGAGGTCAGACATAAGAATCCCTGCTGTGACTCCATTTATATACAGTGAGCGACAGGCAGACGCGTCCATGCCAGACGGCACTACAGGGCGCCTGTGCTCGGGCCTTTTGGGGCTGGTGGTTTCTTGACCTGAACAGTGACTGTGTGGGTGTGTTTGCGAAAATGCGCCAAGCTGTAACTGATGATCTGGACTTCAGGAAATAGTTTACGAATAAATCACCGCGGCCCAGAACTGCCCCACGACATGCCATGACGGGAGTCACAGAGTCACATCACCTACCCCAATCCGATGGCCAGCAAATGAGAGAGCAGCAGAGACGGAAGGAAAACCTTCAGAAATTCCGCAGAGAATATGCCCCCTTTCTTCATGACGCTCGTGTTCCTCATGCTGAGGGTGGCCGTGCGCTTCGGGTGTTTAAAGAGGAACTCCCTGAGGCGGGAAGAAACGTGTCAGCCGATGTGTCCTCTGTCAAGGGGAGCCCCCGTGACACTGAGAACACACTCACTTGGGAGGAATATTTTCCGGCCGACTTGACCAATCCCATATCCAGTCTGAGTTTTTCTTCAAGATGCTTTCCACTTCTTTCCTTCTCTCAATATCATCTTCCTCAGACTAAGAGAAAGTCGATGTTAAATGCAGATTAATGTGCCACGCATGACACCAGAAAGCACCCGCCTCCCACCGGAGCTTCACAACCGCAGGCTCCATTCAAGAGCCCAGAGGCGCGTGTCACGGCCCCGGACTGTGGTCCAAGGGGAGTCCTGGGGCTGGGGGCCTTCCCCGGGCCGCGCCGCACTCCCGACTCCCGGCTCCCGGCTCGCTCGCCGCCTCCGGGGACAGATCACCTCGGGGGAGTCCCACCCAGGGCGTAAATACATCTGGTTCACTGTGAGATGCTGGGGTACTGACAGCAGCAAATGCGGTCCTAGGGAAGTCACGTGACATGAGGGCAAAGATGGTGACTGCAGCACTGGTTATAACAAAAGAAAATGAAAACAGCCAAAAATGGCTCAAAACAGGGACATGACGAAGGAAACGGACACTGGACAGTGAGCAGGTTTACAAGATGCTTCCAGGAAAAGCAGGAGGGAAAAGGCAGAATGTACACATAACCACGGCTGCGGCCAAATCCTCAGAATTATATAACAGCACGAAACATTAAAGAGGATTTTAAATCCGAGAGTCTCAGTGTTGTTCTCTACTTTTTTGCATTTTCAGAATTCTGTACCTGAACATCTAATTCCTTTTAAAACTAAGGGGAAAATTTTGTTTTAAAACAGTGAAAACAGCAATACTCTGTCTCAAAAAAAAGAAATAAAATTGAAAAGGAGAATATAGCTCCCCAAACCCACCAAACATCTGGGTATACCCAAGCTGGATATAGCCCCATGTGCCGAGGAGCAGGTCGCACGCCCTGGGGTGCACCCACACATCCACAGCCAGGGCTCCCGAAATCATGCTGCGCTCTGGAACCCTTGGAGTGGGGCCAGGGGGATGTCCCTGAGAAGGCCTGGGTAACGGACTCCTTGTTTCCTTGGTGAAGGAAGCCTTGAAGGAAGCCTTGAGGGAAGCTAGCACTGAAGGGCCAGCTACTAATCCTGCCTGGAAGGCCATGCTTCCTCACAGCGCTTCCAAAATACAGAACACGGTCTGTCGTTAAAGTTCTCACCATCAACAAACACCCAAGAAAACATTTATCACGCATCTCATCTGCAACAAGGTAAGTAAGGTACTACCAGATATAACTGAGCAAGACAGTACTGATCACTGCCTCGAACCCTATCTGCAGAGTACGAAGGGAGAATGATAGTAAACCAAGGCAATGACCCCACGCACACTTTTTCCTCTAAGACTCCGCTTTCACAACAATGCTGAATGCCGGCATGTAAAGCCCATCAAGTATCTGTTAACATTAGAAAAGTCATCTCAGGCTGGACACGGACTCACACACCTGTAGTCCCAGGATTTTGGGAGGATCACTTGAGCCCTGGAGTTCAAGACCAGCCTGGGCAACACAGGGAGACCCTGCCTCTACAAAAAAACTTTTTTAAAAAAGATGATCTTACACTAAATCACCAGGTTGATCAGCCACGAATGCTGCACTGCTCAGGCACCAGTTAGCTCAGGACTAATGCTAGGAAAGGCACAGGGTGTAATTTCCAGCAGGCAGTGACAGTGTCTGACGAGGAGGACACCTCAGAGTCACAGCCACACTGACCGAATGGCCTCGAATGGCCTCAAATGGCCCCGTGGGTAATGCCTGAGTCCCACACAGCATGCAAGCATTAAAACCCACTCACTGTCCAACCAACAATCACAAGGAAAGACCAGCTAGTAGCTGGCTCACTGCCACCCTTTCCAGTGGTCCCTCCCTCCCTCTCTAGACTGCAGCCACCAGGGAGCCCTTCCTCCTTTCGGGTGTATCCCTGATGGCAGGCAGGGGCAGGAGGCCTCGCTGCGTGTCCCACTCGGCGCCGCCCCCGTTCCGCTGAGTGTCCAGCCCACGTGCTTGTGGATTTTTTTTGTTTTTTTTAAAGACAGGAGACGCCCTTACAGCCTGACTTTTCTCTGAGGTGCTCAATTACATTTTAAACTGTTTCCTGTACAAACAGATCACAAATACTTGTAAGTCGCATTCTTCTTCCAGCTTACCTGTGAGCTGTTTTTCTCTCCAATGCTATGGGTATCTGTTTCAGAAGCTCTGTTAGTATCTTGTGGTGTCTGTGAGCGAGGTGGGCTTGGCAATGTGAATAGAATGAGAAAAACAGAACATCATGTGAACATTCATTCTATCATTAGAAGCTCAAACCCCAAAGGCCTCCAACCGCCTCCGTGATGAGGGGCTCCAGCCAGTATGCGTCTTCCCTTCCACCCAGCACCAGCCAGAGCCAAACCATTCCTTAGCCCTTTCGGCTGAGCCCGACAGGAGTTAGCTAGCCAGTCTTCCAGAGAAGAGGCGGGGGGGAGGCAACTGGCGAGCGGCTGGCTTTGTCACCTGCCGCCTTCACGGTCTGTTGCACAGTTCTCAAGGGCACGCGACCTTTGACCACTCAGCCACTCTACCCTGGAGTCGCTCAGAAGTGCTGCTAACCAGGAACCACTCCTCCTGCGACCACAGCCCTGCTGAGGCACGTGAGTGCGTTTCTCAGAGCGGGGTTCTGGCTGTTCTGCTGCCCACTGGCGACTTGAACATGGCTCCCCACAGACTGAGTCCCAGGACGCTGCATCCCCAAAGAGGACAGCAGGAGCCACTCCCGAACGTGGCCTGAGGGGAACAGCAGCCCCCTCTCCTAGAGGTGGCACTTCCCGCTGTGACTGTCACCCACTGAAGACATCAGCACTGTAACACATACACTTGCTGACGTGCACCTACCTGTCACAGTGAGAACTCTTGGAGCTACTCCGTCCAGACTCATGCTGTGCGTCCAGCAGTATTTTTTCCATGTCACCATTATAAATAGAAACCGAGGCTGGAACGCTGCTCCCGTTCCCATTATTGCTAAAGTGCAATTCCACCCAGGAGCCTGTTGGGGACAAAAAAAGGGGCACAGATGGAATTTTCTACCCACTCTGGAATCTGGTCTTAATATCTAACCAGCCTGCCCTTCCATTTCCAAGAGGTAGCAATGGTGACACACCAGGAACCATCCCTTAACCCCACCTTGAAGACATCCCTCTGCCTACTCGCATGGCAGTGACTGTCTACGCACACACTCCCTGCGTACAGGAAGGAAGCCTCCTGGGGCTGAGACCACGTATCTGTCCATGTCTTGCAGTTTCTTTATACCAAGCAAATGTCCAGTAACTCTGCTGAGTCACCAGAATCCAATTAGAATGTTTTCTTGCAGTGAGCTTTTATAAGAAAAAGGCTATTATTTGGAAAAAGGGGTCTTAAAAAAATAATGTCAACATAAGCTTAAGGGATTTACAGTTTTCTTTAAAAGGTTTGAACTGTATTTTCTGTTTCTTTTAGAGACGGAGTCTCACTTTGTCAGCCAGGCTGGAGTGCAGCGGCACAATGAAGGCTCACTATAATCTCAGACTCCTGGGTTCAAGCCATCTTCTAGCTGACGCCTCCGGAATAGCTGGAACTACAGGCATGTACCACTACTGCTGGCTATTATTTTTAGGAGATGGGGTCTCGCTATGTTGCCCAGGCTGGTCTCGAACTTCTGGGCCCAAGCAATCCTCTCACCTCGGCCTCCCAACGTGCTGGGATTGCAGGTGTGAGCCACCATGCCCAGCCTCTATTACTTGTATTGTGTGGCTTACTTTGCATGTATTTAATTTCTAACAATGTTGAACAGGATTTTACAAGTTTGCTAGCCATCTGGATAGCATCTTTTTTGAACTAGTTCTTCAAATCTCTCATTCTTCTCTATTATCTCTCTTATTTATGGGCATCCAGCAGTATTTTTTCCTTGTCACCATTATAAATAGAAACTGAGGCTGGAACACTGCTCCCGTTCCCTTACTGCTAAAAGTGCAATTCTGGGATAATTCTATACTCTAAATATGCATTTTTCTGGGATAATTCTGTACTCTAGATATGCATTTTTCTGCATATTTAAATGTGTTGCAAGTAACTTTCACTTGGTAGCTGGTTCTTTTCACTTATCATGCCTTCTGATGTACAGAAGTTCTTGATTTTAATTCAGTCAAATGTAGCAATCCCTTCCTGAGCTGAGCTATTCTATTCTATTCTGTTATTTTCACATAGCTCTACTGTTACGACATTCACATTTAGATCCAAAATCTATGTGGATTAATTTTTCCACTGATGTGATACGGATGCCCCATTTATTGCAGGCAGCTCCCACCTCGCCTCTGCTCTGGGCTGCTTCCGTTGTCAGACATCAAGCGTGCACATAGGCACATGTCTATTTTTGGGCCCAGGATAATTTCTCTACTTTGTGTCATAGGTTTATTTATTTAAAGCAAATCTGGTAAAAGCTTCCTCTGGTAGTGTATGGAGGATGGAGTGCAGCAGAGGAAAGTGCAGGTCACAAAAGATGGAGAAACTTACGGAGGAGAACAATGGAATTATCTCATTTTGCAGTCACTATAATTTGAGTAAGTAGAATAATCACCCTGAGCTGCTGACTGTCCTTAAACCAACACAGCACTACTAACACCATGCTATTAGGGGGAACAGAGCAGGCTCTTCATCCGTCATGTTCACTGGAAGCAAAGGCAGGTGTTCAACTTTCCACACACACTAGGCATCTCTCCTGAAAGAGGCCTGGCCCAGCCTCAATACACCACTTGTTGCTGAGTATATTTCATATTAACCAGAAAAAAGCAAACCGAAGGCCCAGGAAGGAAATGTGGATCTGCAACTTATACCATCAACAGCCTCCCAGTAAGTTGCTAATGAAATGATCACACAAATTTTCAAATTAACACATGATGTTCTCTTTGGCCTCTCACGTTGCCTCATGTCCTGGCCCACAAGAAGCACATCCCTAATACAAAGGCAGGCCAGGGTCTGTCCTGGAGCCTGGAGCTCACTGCAGGAGAAAGGCCCAGGCCAGTCTGCCCCACACTCTGGCAGAGGCTACACAGTGCCTTCCGAGATGTGTAGACCACACCATCTGACTAGACAGTATTGCCACAAGTGTTGTTCAGATATCTGACGATATGAAACACAAATGGAGCTTGAAGATGTCTCTTGCCCGATGCCACTCTTAACATCAAATGTGGGACACCAAGTCACCACCACCGGGGTGTCCAACGATTCAATTCCATTCTATCTACCTAGACTTAGTGTCGAGCCCACAAGACTGTTCCCACAGATGCAAGTGGAGAATGGGGTGTCCAGGTTACCCACGTTTTTGCCAGTCCCTCTACCTACTCGGGATCCCACACACACCCCTCAGGTTCAATAATTTGCTACAACTCACAGAACTCAGAAAAACATTTTACTTTATCAGTTTACCAGAAACAATTACAGAGCGGCCAAATGGAAATGACATACAGCCCAGATCCCCACCCACCCCACACGTCCCAACCCTAACCCCAACCACGCTCTCTGAGACGAGACCCCCACCTACCCCACATCCCAACCCTAACCCTAACCATGCTACCCGCACCTCATGGCTCCCCCATCTCCATCTCC
>NW_022326406.1:0-17186 GCF_002776525.5 Piliocolobus tephrosceles | reverse complement strand
ATCCTGATTCCTCATGCCCCTATGGAGATGGAGGTGTGTGCTGATCCTGATTCCTCGTGCCTCAGTGGAGATGGAGGTGTGTGCTGATTACTAATCCACATCACAAGAACAGGGTGTCCGTCAATACCCTGAATTAATGCTAACACAGTGCCACTTGAGTTCACATTAAGTTAGAAATTGAGAATCTAAAAGTACTTTTATTTTTGTATATTGATTGTGACACAATTTACAAAGTCTGAGGTGTGGAACAGAGTTATTTAAGCATTAGTCAACCCTAGTCCTTAAACAGACAGTTCTAGTAAAATGGGATTGTATATATTTGTTCAACTATTTTGACCAAAAAGTTTAATAAATTGTAAATGTTTAACTGGATTTTCACTACGTATTTGGACACCTTTTGCCATCTTTCCTCTAGAACATATTTCCCACTAAATAGCCCACCTCCTCCACCTCCGGGGCAGAGCTGAAGGTGCAGCCCAGGCGGATCCCGTGTGCAGAGGCTCTGTGTGGCACTGCTGCTCCCATGGGACTGCCACTGCCTCACGGTCTGGGGTGCACGTTCCCTGGAGGTGTCCTCACCTGGCTCTGGGGCCCCTGTGGGGGAAGTCACCTGGCCAGCAGCCCTGTCCACTTCCATGGGTTCTCCCCAGTGCGGTCTTGATGTTCTGAGAGGCGCTGGCGACTGCAGGCACCTATGTCCGCAAAAAGCAGGATCCATTCACTTCTGAGAAAGAAGTGCCCTCAACAGGCATGGAGGAAGTTTCTCCTGGGTTCTTTTCCCTTGTATACTTCAGATTCCATTCAAGCCTTTTCCATCCCAGTGAGGTAAGAATCCTGTCTTTTTCAGACTTGATATTTATTATTTATATTCAAGCTTATGAAATATCTGTCATTTCTCTTGTTCTAACTTTCCTCTTTTCTGCTTAAAGTGAAAACAGTGTCATCAGCTTCTGAAGGTTAATGCTGAGCACACTTCATTGATGAAGGTTCTGTGCCTGTGGTTCACATGAAGGTTTGCTGTGCTCTGGGGTGATGACCTGGATTCCATGAACACACTTCCTTCATATGTGGATTTAACATGCCTTTTTTGAAAGAAAAATGGAGCTCCTATGAACCAGTTTATGATGCCGTTGTGGACACACTCGGTCTGATTTCGGAAGTCACATGACTGGCAGGTGTGGGCTGGAGACTGCGGCATGTGCATGTCTGTCTGTCCTTCTGTGTGGAGCCAAGTTATCGCCGTTAGTGCCAGAAGCCACCCAAAGCGCGGTGCCATGGGTTTGGTGTGTGTCCTGCTCCCGGCCAGACGAAGCTGGCCCCGGATCCGCCTGGCCCGGCTGCTCTGCGTCACCCCTTTGCTTGCTTGGGAGGAACAGTGGGTCTGGGTCTGCGGAGGCTGAGTGGCCTTAAGCTTGCTTTCTCCTAAACCTGCGCTGTGTGTCCTTGGCCAGCGGCTTTGGCGTCAGCCAGGGAGTAGGGGAATGAGGTCAGAGCCAGCAGGAGTCCGGGCTGTGCAGGACAGCAGAGGTTGCGTCTTCCCAGAGCTGCAGGCGAAGGGACATGAAGTGCCTGCTGTATGCAGGGTGTGGCTCTGCTCGCCCTGGGCTGGGCTGGGCTGGGGGTCCTGAGTGGGGCTGGAGTGGCATTTTCCGTGGTGAGCTCTGCTGTTGGTGCTGTGCTGGGATCACCAAGGGAGTCGGATGGAAGCCGTCTCTGAGCTGGTGAGACAGCCAGCCAGGAATCCAGCTGCAGGTGGGGAGAAAATGCAGCTCAAACCAGTGGAGCTGAAAGGGGCCTGCAGACCACCTTCAGACACTGCCTACGGCCACCGCTCCCCCAACTCCCAGAAGAGGCCTGGGCCTGGGGGCCTGGCAGGCCCCACACTCTTACCTTGGGTCCCATCCGAGGGGGCTGCCTGCCAAAGCCGAGCTCAGCAGTCCCCGACAGTGGGTCTTTTCTGCTCAGGCAGTGTGCAGGGGTGGATGGAGTGTAGACCAGATTTGAGTAAGGGCAGCACCTCCAGCCCCGTGGGGCTGTCACAGGTCAGGCCCTGCAGAGCTGTGGGGTTTGGCTGGTGTGGGTGGCAACCCCTCCTGAGTGCCTGCTGCAGGCAGGCTCTGCGCCAGGGCTTTCCCTACAGCCATCCTGGCCATGGGTCACAGATGCACACACCACAGCACCCGGCTGGGCACTGGGGTGATGCTGGGCTTGGCTTTGAGCTCCGTGCCTCTGTGCCCCGTGTGCCCCTCAGAGCACTGGTGACAATGCAGGGCTGCCTACAGGACACCCAGGGCTCCTTGATCTTTTAGGATCTGCAGCACCCCTGAAGCCCTGAGAGGTGCAGACGCGGTGCTGTCCTGGGCCAGGCCTCAGCTTCCGCTGTCTGCACCTCTGGCTGCAGCCCTGCACCCAGTCCCAAGAGCACAGCGGCCGCGACTTGTCTCTGGCCAGGGGAGGTGGTGGCGTCATACCCAGGACAGGAACCCATGCTTGATGTCCTCTGGGGTCTTTTTACATTACCTTAAGGACTGACAGACTCCCACCCCATCTGCTCCCACTTGTCCCTAATTTCATGCGCCTCTGCCTGAGTTCCTGCACGCATTTCCTGAATAAACACCCCCCTGTGCCAGTCAGAACCTGCAGGGATTTTGGAAGTGAGAGCCCAGCAAGGCAGGTGGCCAGGGGGCGGCACTGCCCTCTGGGGAGCACCGGTGCCCAGGACTCTGCTTCTGAGGCTGGCCTGTACAATGATTTTGTATAAATATCTCCAATTAGAACCTTTTAGTGTATTTTTTAATATAACAGAAACTGGTGTCTTAAAATACAAGACTAGCTGCCAGTGACAGACACCAAATCGATCCTGGTTTGCAGTGGCCGGTATCCCTGACAGTGGAATGGTGAGGTTAGAACTGAAACTGCATTTCATGAAATCACACCATCACGCAGGAGAAAAAGGGTTTGGGGTGAGGGGCAATACCGTCCTAAGAAAGCTCACCAGCTGCATGCAGTCACCTTCACTCACTCACCAGCTGTAGATTGCAAAGAAGCAAAACCTGTGATTTCTTTAATAATCACAGTCTCCATCTGGTGAGTGGTTAAAGTCACATTCTGTTTTCATTTTCCTTTTGGTTGCCGGGAAATGCTTCTGATCGTAATAGTTTTTGATTCTGCAACTCCCATTGTCTTAGGCTCTGTAGCTCTCCATTTTCTTCTTATCCTTGAGACGTGTCTTGGACATTGCTAACAGGCTGTGTTCCTGGACCTGCAACTCAGCTGGAGACTGGGTCCCTTGCAGATTTGCAGGGACTGTCCATTGCTGGTGTATAGATGCAAAACACTGGCACCACCCAGTCAGAACTGGCAGGGGCTGCCTGCACTGCACCAACCCCGCAGATGGCCAGGCCCAGACCACACAACTGCCCACCAGGCTCCACCCCACAACCTCAGCCCAGCCAAGGCCCAGAGGTGGCTGCACTTCCGCCGATCAGAGGTCCAGGTAGAGCTGCGTCTGCTTGGAGTGGGCGACTGCATGACATCGAGTTTCATAATCAGTGGTACTTACTTTCCATTTATTAATATTATACCTTTGAAGATGACTGTGTGACCTTAGACAATTCACTTGCTTGTCTTGGAGTTGTTAGAAAATTATTTCTGGGGCCAGGCACCGTGGCTCACGCCTGTAATCCCAGCACTTTGGGAGGCCAAGGCGGGGGGTCACGAGGTCAGGAGTTTGAGACCAGTCTGGCCATCATAGTGAAACCCCATTTCTACTAAAAATACAAAAAATTTAGCCAGGCGTGGTGGTGGACGCTTGTAATCCCAGCTACTTGGGAGGCTGAGGCAGGAGAATCACTTGAACCCGGGAGGCAGAGGTTGCAGTGAGCCAAGGTCGCGCCACTGTACTCCAGCCTGGGCAACAGAGTGAGACTCCATCTCAAAACAAGGTACAGGGTGAGACTCCATCTCAAAACAAGGTTGGGACATCTTTTTAAGTGTGTCTGTTCCAGGACGATGGGAAACATTAATTTATGATTCCAAGAACTTTCAGGGGAAATTTGTTGTCCAAACCTAAATATGTCAACACAGTGTAACCCTGGTTCTTACTGGAAGTGTTTTTTCTTAAAGAAGCTGTGAACTGGTCATACGTACACCATTTACAAGTCCCCAGAGGAGGGTGACAAAGTCTTGCCCTTGTGGATCATTTTGGATACTTGTTTCTTGGGGGTACTTCAGTTTTTGTACAAACACAAATAAGTTTCACTCCTGTTTCCCGTTTCTACACATGGGGTAGTATCCTGTGCATGCCGGGGAGCACCTGGCTGTCCTCACTGCACGCGCCTGGGCAGGCTGTCCTCACCCATTTGCGAAGCCTTCTCACTGGCCGCTGCACGGTGGCGTCGCCTCACGTGTAGGATGCGGCTTCTGACGCCACAGGGCTATGCTCTGAGGCTCTGTCTTTCTAACAAGCCCCCAGGCAGCGCTGACACCCCTCATCCAGGGACCACACACACTTTTTTAAATTTTTTTTTAAGTAAAAAGGTATCTTCTATTTATTTTCCTTCTTAGTGTTGTACTTTGAAATAATTTTGGACAGGTTTTGGAAATCCTGCAGCCTTCGCCCAGCCGCCTAACAGTGGTGTCTCCTGCAGACTCGCACCGTGCAGGGCTGGCAGCCTCACCTGCACCTGTCTTGGCACCTGCCTGGGCACCTGCCTGGCTGTCTCACAAGTGTCCATTTTTCCTGTCCAGGGCCCTTCCAATGGGCCCACATTGTATTTTGTTGTCTCCCTGTCTTCCAGTCTCTCTTGCAGTCTTTAGGACCCGAGCACTTGGGAAGTGTGGGCAGGCATTTTGTAGACTCCCCCTCAGTTTTAGTTTGCCTGATATTTTCTCGTGATTAAACTGCAATTATGCATTGTGGCAAGAACACGGAAGAGATCTGGCCTCCTCTGCATCAAATCACGATGTAGGTGGTGTCTACCAGGTCTCTTCACTGTAGAGTCACTATTTTCCTTGGTGTAATGAGTATCTTGTGGGGACACAATGAGAATATCCTCTCAAGAACCCAGTAACTTTAGTTTCCGTCGACAAATCAGCAGTTATTGGTATTTGCCTCATGGTGACTTTCTATTATTATTATTTTTTTTTTTTTTTGAGACAAATAACCATCACCACCACCGGGACCCAGGGCTGCTGGAGGTTCATTGCTTCCAGGCCCTTTTGTTGAGTGGCACTTGGAACACCCCGCCACACACAGCTCCAGCTCAAACCGCAACTCACTGCTAAACCAAACCCAGCCAGCCCACGGCTTCATGCTAGCCTTCCTTGTGACTGTCCAGCAGTGGGAAATCAGGCTGTCATTATGTGTAACATCACACAGTATTAGTACGCCTGTGGTTTCAGGATTGCCAACCCACGGAAAGCAAATTCGCTAGCAAGAGTATACTACGTTCTTTTTTTAAATATGTCACTTTCACCTTGCAGTATCCATCCCGAACGGTGTTCTCTGGCCATCATTTAGCTCAGCAGCCTACCCCTTCAGTGTGGCTTTATTATTTGTAACAGTGAGGTTCCCTTATTGTAGGTATTCCATTTTGGATTCCCCCCACAATAGTGTTTTCGAATTTGGCAGCATGTGAAACATTCGTGTGGTTCTAAGTCTGTTTCACAAAAAGCTGCACCGCTCCCACCCTCTTCCCATTTCCATCTCCACCTGTTTCCACCCCGTGGTAACCAGTCTCATTTATTTCTACCTTACCCCAGTTTTTTTTTGCACAAATGAGCAGGTATGCGTATATATTTTGCTTAGCTTTTTCACATAAAGTACACTACATATTTAAATAATCCTGTATTTGGTCCACCCATTTGCAGTTTGGACGGGGCTTAGCAGGTTCAGTTCATCTGTGCTCCAGACAGTCGGCGAGGGCATCGCTCCTGGCACTGGAGGATCCAGAGGGGGCCACATGGCTGGCAGGGGTGCTAGCTGCTGGATCCTATCTGACCAGGCCTCTCTACTGAGCAATGTGGCTTCCTCCCAGCACGGCCAAGAGCATGCACCCCCGAAAGAGACAGGAAGGGCCAGCTGCCAGTTTTTTAAGGCTGGGTGGGCCCAGGAAGTGGTGCTGCACCACTGGCATCACTGCCTCCTTGTCCTGTTGGCAGAGTCCAGAGCTGAAGGGACACAGACCCACATCACTCATTAAGGGCTGTTGTCAAAAAAAACTAGGGGACTTTTTTTTTTTTTTTGAGACAGAGTCTTGCTCTGTCGTCCAGGCTGGCCTTCATTGGCGCGATTTTGGCTCACTGCAACCTCCACCTCCCGGGTTCAAGCAATTCTCCTGCCTCAGCCTCCCAAGCAGCTGGGACTACAGGTGCACACTGCCACACCTGGCTAATTTTCTTGTATTTTAGTAGAGATGGGGTTTCACCGTGTTGGCCAGGCTGGTCTCGAACTCCTGAGCCCGGGCGATCCACCCGCCTCAGCCTCCCGAAGTGCTGGGATTACAGGCGTGAGCCATGGCGCCTGGCCGGGGGCTGTCTTAAAACTGCTACAGGTTTCCTGTTTCAAAGAGCTGCTACCAAATGTTCTTTCCTTTCTGCTAGGGACACATCTCTTTTTGCACCTTGCTTTACTTCACATTCCCTGGAAACTCCTCATCCCGAGCTCTTCCCCGTCGTGCCCGAGTGGCAAAGCGCCACCCTGCAGGGCAGCAGTGTCGCTTACTCGCCTCTGTGCATGGGCACCTCAATTGTTTCAAGAATTTTAAGACAATCATGTTATAATAAATACTACCTAGTTATATCCTCGTGCATGTGCACATGGAAGTTTCTAGGTCTGTCTCCAGAGTGAATTCCTGGAAGCAGGTCATGCGTCCAAAGCATAGATGCAGGGCTGGAGTTTTTTGAGTTGTTGCCGACTCCTCTCTTGCAGCCATGCGCATTCCTTGTAAGCAACGTGTAGGCGTCATGTTCCACACCCTAAGCAGATGTGTATGGGCAAATGTCTGCATCGGAGTAAATATTAGATAAATAGTGGCCAAGTGTTCAATGTTTTTCTATCAAAATCATTTAGGTAATGTTAATTTTGTAAACTTGTTAATGAAATGAGTGGTGTGGGCAGTTATTTGTATTAACCACTGTAGAAAAGAAGGGCTGTTTACAAAAGCTATTCAGAAAGGCTCACTTACTGCCATTACCCTACCTCAAAGATAAAAACGTTGATACACACATCAGACTTCGTTTTTAATGAAACATTTAATGTTACAATCTAATGGAAAACACCTCTAGAGAACTTGATTCTTGTCCCATCTGTCTAAAGCACTCCAGTCCCAGAGTTCTGCTTTTTTGAAACAGGGTCTTCCTTGCTCTTGCCAGGCCGCATGCACTCTCCTGGCTCACTGCAGCCTTGAACTCCTGGGCTCAAGGGATCCTCCTGCCTCAGTCTCCTGAGTAGCTGGGGCTACAGGTGTGTGCCACCACACGAGGCTAATTTTTGTATTTTGTGTAGAGACAGGGTCTTGCTATGCTCCCCCCCCAGGCTGGTCTCGAACTTCTGGACTCGTGTGATCCTCCTACCTGGGCCTCCCAAAGTGTTGGGATTACAGGTGTGGAGCCATCACACTGGCCCAGTCCCAGAGCTCAGTACCTCCAACTGTTTTATTTATTTATTTATTTATTTTTCTTTTTTGAGATGGAGTCTCATTCTCCTTCCCAGGCTGGAGTGCAGTGGCGTGATTTCTGCTCACAACCTCTGCCTCCCGGGTTCGAGCAGTTCTCCTGCCTTAGCCTCTCAAGCAGCTGGGATTACAGGCACGTGCCACTGCGCCCGGCTAATTTTTTGTATTTTTATTAGAGATGGGGTTTCATCACGTTGGCCAGGCCGGTCTTGAACTCCTGACCTCAGGTGATCCACCCACCTCGGCCTCCCAAAGTGCTGGGATTACAGGCGTCAGCCACTGTGCCCGGCCGTACAGCTGGTTTCACTGAGAGTTCAGCCATTATCATCTGTGAGGGGGACACGTGGCTGGCTCTGTTGTGTGCTAACTTGGATGGTGAGCAGGGGTTCACTAAGCTCTATAAGGTGTGAAACTCCACGTTTGTGATGGAAGACAAACAGCAAACTTATTTGCTCTAAAACAAAAACGGAATTCCTTGACCAGCGTGCTTCGAAATGATCTCAGATTATTCTGAGGTTAAATTATATAAAGGAATTCTGATGTCATGCCATCCACCTCCTCCAGATGTAAGACTTAGAGATGACTGCTTCCAAGGTAGTATCAACAGAGATCTTTACAAATGACAACGTTAGATTTCACACCCGAATTACGCGTGGAAAGGTGAAACACCAACGCGGCAGGCAGCCTTTCTAAAAAGCTTGCTGTAGGAAAGATAATGACAAAATAGGGACCAGTCCTGGTTTCATCAAGAAGCTATTATGACGTCTGATTTGAAACCATATGTAAATACAGTAATCTGAAGGATTTAGCAAAGATTTATTTATTTTTTTCCCATTTCCAGTCTTTTAAAGTAGACACAGAATTGCTTAGAATAAAGCTGATTTTAAAAGCACACACAAGTTGGGCACAAAGGAGAGGATTAAATTCACCAATGCAGAGTGACAGAGGAAAAGACACTGAGCAGGTGCCTTCAGCAGAAAACTGATCATCCAAGGTGATTACCTAATGATCGGAGTCTTAATTCCTTATACTGCAAAAGCAAGAA
The DNA here is from genome assembly GCF_002776525.5 of Piliocolobus tephrosceles. Lineage (NCBI taxonomy): Eukaryota > Metazoa > Chordata > Mammalia > Primates > Cercopithecidae > Piliocolobus > Piliocolobus tephrosceles. The sequence goes on along the minus strand of NW_022326406.1, from coordinate 8,465 downwards.
GAGTTTAGTGTATGAACTGTACAGCTGTTTATAGCTCTATCTTGGTTTCTGTTGATTATGAACAATTAGTATAGTTATGTATAATCTTTAGTAGACAACCTGCATCCATTTAAATTAAATAATACTTTCTACAATAGTGTGATATATAAGGCCACAATATTTATTTTGGACAAACCCCTTAAAGTAGCGATTTTATTATCAATGTTATTCATTCTTTTGAAATATAAAGTACTTCAACTGAACTAAGGTTGCAGATAATTTTTAAAATACAACATACATCATGACTAGGATATTAAAATTATTTATATTCAGATATTTATATCTAATATCCAATGAAAATTCACTACCAAATTTTTACAATAGATATCAGTCTGACATGCTTATTAATTGATCTCATAGGTATAATTATAGATCAACATGATTTTAGTGTCTGTCGTTTTGTTTTACTAAATTAGGAACACAGCATTTACAGAACAAATAAACACAAGTGACGCGGCCACCCCAGGATCTAACGGCTCTTCAGTGAGCTGCCTTGCAAGCTCAGAAGTAATCCCACTAACGAACCAAGTCAGACTCCAGTTCTTCATCAAAAGGTGCTGGTGGAGGTTGTCAGGCGCCTTCCAATATAGATCCTTAACAGAAAAAGTAATCAGTAGTTAATATATCTTGTGATTCCCAGGAGATTGTGTTCCAGCTGAAACAGGGTAGCTCGCTGTGGTTAGAGCTTATGCAAGGGGACTGGAGATTTTATACCCATTATAAACATGTTGTAATGAATCTATCTATAATCCTTTACTGAGTGTTTTATCAATATGTATTTTGTATTAATTAGAAAACATCAGATTGTATTCTTGCATAGAAGGATCACCAAACTGAAGCACTGTTTCCAGACAGAAAGCTGCTTTGTTCCAACTCAGTGCTGGGGGATGTCACCTACCAGGGCAAGATGGTGTTGCCAGTTCATCGCCACCAGCCTCACCAAGGCCAACCGCTTAAAAATGAAGACCCTGCCTCACGTGGTTTAAGTTTGGTAGTGGGAGAGATGTCCCAAACTAAAGACGCAGGAGTGTCAGAAAAGGCTTCTCGGCAACAGAGAGGCTCGCTGCAGCTGACCAGCGGGCGTCTCTCCAGGAGGGAGGAGGATGGGTCTCCAGGAAGGGGCAGAATCGGAAGCCTGGCTGGCCTGGCCTGTGGGCAGTGGTGGGCTGGGCACTGTGAGCACAGACCTTGCTGCCGCAGCTTTCGGAGCAGATTTTATAGTGCGGTTCTGGAAAGCTGCTGAGGGGTGTGGGTCGCCAGTGGCAGTATCAGGCTCTGAAAACCTGGGCAGGACGGAGGATAGTAAGTAGTTGGGAAGTAGTGGCTGCAGAAATCCATCCTGAAAGGAAGGGCTAAACCTCGTATTTAAAATGAGGATCCTAAGCCTTGCCCCCAGAGTCTGCTTGACAGTTCTGGAAAAGGCTCCAGAGAGCAAACTGCCTCGTGATGCAGTCTGTGGGTCTGACTCCAAAAAGCACTGGCAGAAATAAAGGTGATGGGGGTGGACGTGAGAATGTGTACAAGAGCTAGGAGAAAGCCGTACACGTGGGAGGGCGAGGTGGAGACACGGGCAGCACTCAGGCCCCGGCCAGGAAACTCAGTGGCTTTTATCCCGTTTCCTTCGACCCCAGATGTGAGCCCTCTGGCCCACGGAACCCACCTGCCCCCAGTGGCATTCCAGTCTGTCCAATACACGGCAGCCACAGAACACCGTTTGCACACCAGGACTAGACCCCTCCTCCCCACTGAGAGAGGCTGGGACCAGCCCAAGGACGAGTGGTTTTGGCTTCCCGCTCTGGCTCTTCATCACTGCTGTAGCTAAAGCTCTTGAGAATCCACAGTGGCACCTGCCTGGTCTCTGTTTTCTGCAGAATTAGTTAGTATAAGAAGCCAGAAAAGGTCAGGCATGGCGGTTCACGCCTGTAATCCCAGCACTTTGGAGGCCGAGGTGAGCGATCACTTGAGTTCGAGATCAGCCTGGGCAACATGGCGAAACCCCGTCTCTGCTAAAAATACAAAACTTAACCAGGCGTGTTGGTGGGCACCTGTAATCCCAGCTACTCAGGAGGCTGAGGCAGGAGAGTCGCTTGAACCTGGGAGGCGGAGGTTGCAGTGAGTGGAGATCGCGCCACTGCACTCCAGCCTGGGCAACAAGAGCGAAACTCAAGCCAGAAAAATCGGAGACCGCATTGGTTTCTTTATTGCTGAGAGTTAAGTAGAACAACGGTCTACAGCAGACGGCTGGGGGCGTTCCCACCATGCAGTACTACGCAGAAATGAGACTGCTTTTAACTACACACAGGACAGAGAGGTCAGACATAAGAATCCCTGCTGTGACTCCATTTATATACAGTGAGCGACAGGCAGACGCGTCCATGCCAGACGGCACTACAGGGCGCCTGTGCTCGGGCCTTTTGGGGCTGGTGGTTTCTTGACCTGAACAGTGACTGTGTGGGTGTGTTTGCGAAAATGCGCCAAGCTGTAACTGATGATCTGGACTTCAGGAAATAGTTTACGAATAAATCACCGCGGCCCAGAACTGCCCCACGACATGCCATGACGGGAGTCACAGAGTCACATCACCTACCCCAATCCGATGGCCAGCAAATGAGAGAGCAGCAGAGACGGAAGGAAAACCTTCAGAAATTCCGCAGAGAATATGCCCCCTTTCTTCATGACGCTCGTGTTCCTCATGCTGAGGGTGGCCGTGCGCTTCGGGTGTTTAAAGAGGAACTCCCTGAGGCGGGAAGAAACGTGTCAGCCGATGTGTCCTCTGTCAAGGGGAGCCCCCGTGACACTGAGAACACACTCACTTGGGAGGAATATTTTCCGGCCGACTTGACCAATCCCATATCCAGTCTGAGTTTTTCTTCAAGATGCTTTCCACTTCTTTCCTTCTCTCAATATCATCTTCCTCAGACTAAGAGAAAGTCGATGTTAAATGCAGATTAATGTGCCACGCATGACACCAGAAAGCACCCGCCTCCCACCGGAGCTTCACAACCGCAGGCTCCATTCAAGAGCCCAGAGGCGCGTGTCACGGCCCCGGACTGTGGTCCAAGGGGAGTCCTGGGGCTGGGGGCCTTCCCCGGGCCGCGCCGCACTCCCGACTCCCGGCTCCCGGCTCGCTCGCCGCCTCCGGGGACAGATCACCTCGGGGGAGTCCCACCCAGGGCGTAAATACATCTGGTTCACTGTGAGATGCTGGGGTACTGACAGCAGCAAATGCGGTCCTAGGGAAGTCACGTGACATGAGGGCAAAGATGGTGACTGCAGCACTGGTTATAACAAAAGAAAATGAAAACAGCCAAAAATGGCTCAAAACAGGGACATGACGAAGGAAACGGACACTGGACAGTGAGCAGGTTTACAAGATGCTTCCAGGAAAAGCAGGAGGGAAAAGGCAGAATGTACACATAACCACGGCTGCGGCCAAATCCTCAGAATTATATAACAGCACGAAACATTAAAGAGGATTTTAAATCCGAGAGTCTCAGTGTTGTTCTCTACTTTTTTGCATTTTCAGAATTCTGTACCTGAACATCTAATTCCTTTTAAAACTAAGGGGAAAATTTTGTTTTAAAACAGTGAAAACAGCAATACTCTGTCTCAAAAAAAAGAAATAAAATTGAAAAGGAGAATATAGCTCCCCAAACCCACCAAACATCTGGGTATACCCAAGCTGGATATAGCCCCATGTGCCGAGGAGCAGGTCGCACGCCCTGGGGTGCACCCACACATCCACAGCCAGGGCTCCCGAAATCATGCTGCGCTCTGGAACCCTTGGAGTGGGGCCAGGGGGATGTCCCTGAGAAGGCCTGGGTAACGGACTCCTTGTTTCCTTGGTGAAGGAAGCCTTGAAGGAAGCCTTGAGGGAAGCTAGCACTGAAGGGCCAGCTACTAATCCTGCCTGGAAGGCCATGCTTCCTCACAGCGCTTCCAAAATACAGAACACGGTCTGTCGTTAAAGTTCTCACCATCAACAAACACCCAAGAAAACATTTATCACGCATCTCATCTGCAACAAGGTAAGTAAGGTACTACCAGATATAACTGAGCAAGACAGTACTGATCACTGCCTCGAACCCTATCTGCAGAGTACGAAGGGAGAATGATAGTAAACCAAGGCAATGACCCCACGCACACTTTTTCCTCTAAGACTCCGCTTTCACAACAATGCTGAATGCCGGCATGTAAAGCCCATCAAGTATCTGTTAACATTAGAAAAGTCATCTCAGGCTGGACACGGACTCACACACCTGTAGTCCCAGGATTTTGGGAGGATCACTTGAGCCCTGGAGTTCAAGACCAGCCTGGGCAACACAGGGAGACCCTGCCTCTACAAAAAAACTTTTTTAAAAAAGATGATCTTACACTAAATCACCAGGTTGATCAGCCACGAATGCTGCACTGCTCAGGCACCAGTTAGCTCAGGACTAATGCTAGGAAAGGCACAGGGTGTAATTTCCAGCAGGCAGTGACAGTGTCTGACGAGGAGGACACCTCAGAGTCACAGCCACACTGACCGAATGGCCTCGAATGGCCTCAAATGGCCCCGTGGGTAATGCCTGAGTCCCACACAGCATGCAAGCATTAAAACCCACTCACTGTCCAACCAACAATCACAAGGAAAGACCAGCTAGTAGCTGGCTCACTGCCACCCTTTCCAGTGGTCCCTCCCTCCCTCTCTAGACTGCAGCCACCAGGGAGCCCTTCCTCCTTTCGGGTGTATCCCTGATGGCAGGCAGGGGCAGGAGGCCTCGCTGCGTGTCCCACTCGGCGCCGCCCCCGTTCCGCTGAGTGTCCAGCCCACGTGCTTGTGGATTTTTTTTGTTTTTTTTAAAGACAGGAGACGCCCTTACAGCCTGACTTTTCTCTGAGGTGCTCAATTACATTTTAAACTGTTTCCTGTACAAACAGATCACAAATACTTGTAAGTCGCATTCTTCTTCCAGCTTACCTGTGAGCTGTTTTTCTCTCCAATGCTATGGGTATCTGTTTCAGAAGCTCTGTTAGTATCTTGTGGTGTCTGTGAGCGAGGTGGGCTTGGCAATGTGAATAGAATGAGAAAAACAGAACATCATGTGAACATTCATTCTATCATTAGAAGCTCAAACCCCAAAGGCCTCCAACCGCCTCCGTGATGAGGGGCTCCAGCCAGTATGCGTCTTCCCTTCCACCCAGCACCAGCCAGAGCCAAACCATTCCTTAGCCCTTTCGGCTGAGCCCGACAGGAGTTAGCTAGCCAGTCTTCCAGAGAAGAGGCGGGGGGGAGGCAACTGGCGAGCGGCTGGCTTTGTCACCTGCCGCCTTCACGGTCTGTTGCACAGTTCTCAAGGGCACGCGACCTTTGACCACTCAGCCACTCTACCCTGGAGTCGCTCAGAAGTGCTGCTAACCAGGAACCACTCCTCCTGCGACCACAGCCCTGCTGAGGCACGTGAGTGCGTTTCTCAGAGCGGGGTTCTGGCTGTTCTGCTGCCCACTGGCGACTTGAACATGGCTCCCCACAGACTGAGTCCCAGGACGCTGCATCCCCAAAGAGGACAGCAGGAGCCACTCCCGAACGTGGCCTGAGGGGAACAGCAGCCCCCTCTCCTAGAGGTGGCACTTCCCGCTGTGACTGTCACCCACTGAAGACATCAGCACTGTAACACATACACTTGCTGACGTGCACCTACCTGTCACAGTGAGAACTCTTGGAGCTACTCCGTCCAGACTCATGCTGTGCGTCCAGCAGTATTTTTTCCATGTCACCATTATAAATAGAAACCGAGGCTGGAACGCTGCTCCCGTTCCCATTATTGCTAAAGTGCAATTCCACCCAGGAGCCTGTTGGGGACAAAAAAAGGGGCACAGATGGAATTTTCTACCCACTCTGGAATCTGGTCTTAATATCTAACCAGCCTGCCCTTCCATTTCCAAGAGGTAGCAATGGTGACACACCAGGAACCATCCCTTAACCCCACCTTGAAGACATCCCTCTGCCTACTCGCATGGCAGTGACTGTCTACGCACACACTCCCTGCGTACAGGAAGGAAGCCTCCTGGGGCTGAGACCACGTATCTGTCCATGTCTTGCAGTTTCTTTATACCAAGCAAATGTCCAGTAACTCTGCTGAGTCACCAGAATCCAATTAGAATGTTTTCTTGCAGTGAGCTTTTATAAGAAAAAGGCTATTATTTGGAAAAAGGGGTCTTAAAAAAATAATGTCAACATAAGCTTAAGGGATTTACAGTTTTCTTTAAAAGGTTTGAACTGTATTTTCTGTTTCTTTTAGAGACGGAGTCTCACTTTGTCAGCCAGGCTGGAGTGCAGCGGCACAATGAAGGCTCACTATAATCTCAGACTCCTGGGTTCAAGCCATCTTCTAGCTGACGCCTCCGGAATAGCTGGAACTACAGGCATGTACCACTACTGCTGGCTATTATTTTTAGGAGATGGGGTCTCGCTATGTTGCCCAGGCTGGTCTCGAACTTCTGGGCCCAAGCAATCCTCTCACCTCGGCCTCCCAACGTGCTGGGATTGCAGGTGTGAGCCACCATGCCCAGCCTCTATTACTTGTATTGTGTGGCTTACTTTGCATGTATTTAATTTCTAACAATGTTGAACAGGATTTTACAAGTTTGCTAGCCATCTGGATAGCATCTTTTTTGAACTAGTTCTTCAAATCTCTCATTCTTCTCTATTATCTCTCTTATTTATGGGCATCCAGCAGTATTTTTTCCTTGTCACCATTATAAATAGAAACTGAGGCTGGAACACTGCTCCCGTTCCCTTACTGCTAAAAGTGCAATTCTGGGATAATTCTATACTCTAAATATGCATTTTTCTGGGATAATTCTGTACTCTAGATATGCATTTTTCTGCATATTTAAATGTGTTGCAAGTAACTTTCACTTGGTAGCTGGTTCTTTTCACTTATCATGCCTTCTGATGTACAGAAGTTCTTGATTTTAATTCAGTCAAATGTAGCAATCCCTTCCTGAGCTGAGCTATTCTATTCTATTCTGTTATTTTCACATAGCTCTACTGTTACGACATTCACATTTAGATCCAAAATCTATGTGGATTAATTTTTCCACTGATGTGATACGGATGCCCCATTTATTGCAGGCAGCTCCCACCTCGCCTCTGCTCTGGGCTGCTTCCGTTGTCAGACATCAAGCGTGCACATAGGCACATGTCTATTTTTGGGCCCAGGATAATTTCTCTACTTTGTGTCATAGGTTTATTTATTTAAAGCAAATCTGGTAAAAGCTTCCTCTGGTAGTGTATGGAGGATGGAGTGCAGCAGAGGAAAGTGCAGGTCACAAAAGATGGAGAAACTTACGGAGGAGAACAATGGAATTATCTCATTTTGCAGTCACTATAATTTGAGTAAGTAGAATAATCACCCTGAGCTGCTGACTGTCCTTAAACCAACACAGCACTACTAACACCATGCTATTAGGGGGAACAGAGCAGGCTCTTCATCCGTCATGTTCACTGGAAGCAAAGGCAGGTGTTCAACTTTCCACACACACTAGGCATCTCTCCTGAAAGAGGCCTGGCCCAGCCTCAATACACCACTTGTTGCTGAGTATATTTCATATTAACCAGAAAAAAGCAAACCGAAGGCCCAGGAAGGAAATGTGGATCTGCAACTTATACCATCAACAGCCTCCCAGTAAGTTGCTAATGAAATGATCACACAAATTTTCAAATTAACACATGATGTTCTCTTTGGCCTCTCACGTTGCCTCATGTCCTGGCCCACAAGAAGCACATCCCTAATACAAAGGCAGGCCAGGGTCTGTCCTGGAGCCTGGAGCTCACTGCAGGAGAAAGGCCCAGGCCAGTCTGCCCCACACTCTGGCAGAGGCTACACAGTGCCTTCCGAGATGTGTAGACCACACCATCTGACTAGACAGTATTGCCACAAGTGTTGTTCAGATATCTGACGATATGAAACACAAATGGAGCTTGAAGATGTCTCTTGCCCGATGCCACTCTTAACATCAAATGTGGGACACCAAGTCACCACCACCGGGGTGTCCAACGATTCAATTCCATTCTATCTACCTAGACTTAGTGTCGAGCCCACAAGACTGTTCCCACAGATGCAAGTGGAGAATGGGGTGTCCAGGTTACCCACGTTTTTGCCAGTCCCTCTACCTACTCGGGATCCCACACACACCCCTCAGGTTCAATAATTTGCTACAACTCACAGAACTCAGAAAAACATTTTACTTTATCAGTTTACCAGAAACAATTACAGAGCGGCCAAATGGAAATGACATACAGCCCAGATCCCCACCCACCCCACACGTCCCAACCCTAACCCCAACCACGCTCTCTGAGACGAGACCCCCACCCACCCCACACCCCAACCCTACCCCTAACCATGCTACCCGCACCTCATGGCTCCCCCATCTCCATCTCC
>NW_022326405.1:0-4944 GCF_002776525.5 Piliocolobus tephrosceles | reverse complement strand
GGATGATAGAAAATACTGGCTTAGGTTAGAGTGGTGTTTCATCACCCATCCGAGCAGCAGCTTCCAGTTAGAACTTGCATTCTTCTGTGGCTGTGCACGGTCTGGGCGGCCCCAGCCCTCCTCATATGGGCCCCTTTCCAGCCAGCAGCCGGGAGCAGGGGGCTTGCTTCATCTGCAGCCTCTCCAGGGTCCCTGCCGTCCTCCCTCTGCTGTCCAGCAGCTTGAGCTGGGGTTCCATGTCATATGCTGGTTTTCTTAGTTGTTTCAGCTTACAGGGTGAAACGGGGCCTGCTGGTCTGAGTTGACCCACAGCTGAATTCTGCCCTTCCTTGTTTTTTTCAGTCGAAGAATTTCTGTATAGGGCAGCCCGCGATGTTGGATCTGCTCTAACTACACGGAATAAACTCTTCATGTCAGGAAGAGCAACATCTTTTGGAATAGGGTGGTTTTCTTGCATTTGTAGTTCTGTATGGGAGTGTGGGATTTTGCACAGATGGTGCTAGCTTGCTCTTCCTATTTATATGATTAAGTATGTACTATCTTGCTATTAAGGGCTTTCTGTATAACAATAATAGCAGCAAGATGAAAGCAGTGTTCGCGTGTCGGGGTCTCCCCTGGGCCGGGGCATTGCTGCCGTCTGAGTGTGCTCATCCCAATCCTCTTACCAGGTGCTCCTTTGGAATTCAGGATGTGTAATCGGCCTTCTTAATAGCTAATCCCCTAAACCTCACCCTGCCGATTATTTGGCGTCCTATTTCACGTGACCGAATGTAACTAATTAAAACCAGCTGAGCCGAGCACTGTGCCTTAACCACACCTTCCAGACATCGTAGACATCAAGCCTGCTAACATGGAGGAGCTGACCGAAGTCATCACCGCAGCCGAGTTCCACCCACACCAGTGCAACGTGTTCGTCTACAGCAGCAGCAAAGGGACCATCCGACTGTGCGACATGCGCTCCTCGGCCCTGTGCGACAGACACTCCAAGTGTAAGTGCCTGCGTCTTGTTTTTGAGACGGAGTCTCGCTCCGTCGCCCAGGCTGCAGTGCGGTGGCGCGATCTTGGCTCACTGCAAGCTCCGCCTCCCGGGTTCAAGTGATTCTCCTGCCTCAGCCTCCCGAGTAGCTGGGACTACAGGCATGTGCCACCATGCTCAGCTAATCTTTGTATTTTAAGTACAGTCAGGGTTTCACCATGTTGACCAGACTGGTCTAACCTCAGGTGATTCCCCCATCTCGGCCTCCCAGAGTGCTGGGATTACAGGCGTGAGCCACCATGCCCGGCCGTGCCTGGCGGCTTTTAAAGCATCTCATTTAGAGCCACTTGTTCTTCAGACATTGACTTGTCTCCAAAGACTTAGAGGGTTCTTCCTGTTCCCCAAGTACCTTTGCGCACCTGGGGAGCCCTCCTTTGCTGGAGCCATCCAAGTGCGGCTGTGTCAGAAGCTGCTGCTAGTAAGTGGAACTCGAGGTCATGCTTCCCACAGGCTTGCGGCTGTAGGGTGAGCACTTGTGGCGCCACTGAGAAGCGGGGTCGTTTATGCCCAGAGCCCGGGTGTCTCCTCAGAGGCTGCCAGCACTGGGTCCCACCAAGAGCCAGCCGTTGCCTCTGCCTCTGTGCGTGAGACCTGGGCTGAAGCCGCCAACACACAGGAGGCTGTTCCCAACTGTTGGAACGAGCTCTGTTTGTGTTGAGCTTGGCCGGATTGGAAGCCACTTCCCTGAGCTGAAAGTCTAGCATTTTAATCCACTGAGCTTTCAAGTTCCTTCTAGGTGTGGGGGGTTCTGGTTTTGTTTTTATTTTTAGCCGTAAAGAATGGGCTCGACTTGATAGAGCACTGTAGTCAGCGTGTCCCAGTGTCCTGAAACGTTGCTGACCCTTCTTCCAGTGCCAGCAGGTAGACGTGTGTCCAGTGACTTCCTCTAACGGGGAAGCCGCCGGTCAGTCCCACCAGACTGAGTCACTGCTCGTGTGCAGCGGCACCCCCAGCGCCTCGGTGGAATGTGCCCACCGACCTTGCTCAGCAGCCTTTTTGCCTGTTCTCTTTCCTGAGGTTGAGGTGTGTTTTTAAGAACTCCGTATTTCTACTAGAATTCCTGCGATGAAGATCAGTGTGTCGTAGCATTTGGCCTGTATCTTAAGCATAACATTCTTGAGTCAATAATTTCAGATTCCAGTTCTATTTGTCATCAGAGTGACTTATTTGAGTAAATGCTTGGTGTCGGCACGGTTGGCTTCAAGTTAACTTCAGATACTAAGCCAACACACACACACACAGGCTCCTACCTCAAGAAAAAAGAGAAAAAACCTAAAGCAGCTTAAGGTCAAGGAAGCACAAGCCAGGTGCAGTGGTGCGCACCTGTGGTCCCAGCTACCCTGGAGGCTGAGTGGGGAGCATCACTTGAGCCCAAGAGTTTGAGACCAGCCTGGGCAGCATAGCAAGACCTTGTCTCTTAAAAAAAAAAAAAAAGAAGCACATCTCTCCTGGCCTGAAGTTTACAAAACCTTAAGGCATGACCTTATGCTAGGGCGGTCAGTGGCCCAGTGGGGCCGTGGGCGCCTCTCTCTGCCACAGGTGCAGGTGGAGGGAACTCTGTCAAGTTACTGCAGAGAAAGCAAGGTCTGCTGAGGAAGCACCCAGATCTTTCTGAAAATAGGAATCCAGTTTTGTCACAGTGGAACTTGAGTATTCAGTATTGGAGACAAATCTTTGCTGGCTGGCTTTGACCGGCGGGACTCTTGGTGGTTAAAATCGGGACGACAGTGTTGCCGGTCAGGGTGGTCACTCCTGCAGACCCACAGCTATCAACCCTCCGCAAAGCAGGCGGTTTCTCAGAGGCGCAGACCGCTGTGTCTGCGTGACCATGTAATGCTGTTTATGTCTTCCTGTGATGTGTATGTGATAGGATTTCACATGCTCGGGCCTGGTGCCGTGAGGATGCAAAGACACTCCTACAGGAATGCGGTGGTGCTGAACCTGGGCCCACATCAGGGTGCCCCGAGGAGCTCCCACAGATTACAGTGCCCAGGACCTTGCCTAGAGGTTCTGATTCAGGGTCCGGATGAGACTTGGGTGTCTCTGCTTCTGATGCCCATTCCTGATGCCCATCCTTTGTCCATAGCTGGTGCTAGAATGTCGTGTCCGAAGCTCTTGCCCACGGAAGTCACAGAAGATCAGAAAACCTAGAGAATCAGAAAGATCAGAAGACCTAGTGCTGTTGAGGCCAAGCCCTTCCAGAGTCTCTGTGAAGGGGCCACGTCCTACTTGAACTTGAAAATGATTTGTTCTCTGATTTTTAAACAGAAGCTGAAAACGTTTTGTTTTGTTTTTCAGTTTTTGAAGAGCCTGAAGATCCCAGCAGTAGGTCCTTCTTCTCAGAAATAATTTCATCCATATCTGATGTAAAATTCAGTCATAGTGGGCGGTACATGATGACCAGAGACTACCTGTCGGTGAAGGTGTGGGACCTCAACATGGAGAGCAGGCCGGTGGAGACCCACCAAGTCCACGAGTACCTGCGCAGCAAGCTCTGCTCCCTCTATGAGAACGACTGCATCTTTGACAAGTTTGAGTGTTGCTGGAACGGTTCGGATAGGTAAGGCCTGCGTGGAGATGAGCCGTCGCCCCAAGCTTGCTGGTTTCCCAGAGTGCAAGGTCAGTGAGGGAGGCGGGCGCCAGAGGAGGACGCTCATAGGTGGTGCTTTCCAGGCCTTTTGATTGATGGATGATAGTATCAAGGTAGAGAAAACAGGATCTCTGAGCACGTTTCTCACCTAGCTTGTCATTCCCTCTATATTTAGACAAGAAGTATAGCACTAGGTACAGGCCGGCTATGTTTTAAATGATGAGTGAACGTCAGTTTTATTACTTTTTATTATGCCAAAGATGAGTGAAAAGGAAGGAAGTGGGGAAGGGAGTCACCTCACTGGAGCGGCCGTGTTGCAGCCGCCTTTCCTTCTGGGGAGAAGTGGATGAAAACACCCCGGAGCCACTGCCTGTTGTGCCCAGACACAGTGTGGTCGTGGCTGGTGTGAAACGCCAATGTAATTTGTAATGTGCTGGTTCTAGGACCTTGATAATTTATTTTGTATACATTCTTTAAAGATATTATGATTAGTGTGGTTGACAGTTATGTTTTATTATTATACAAAAAGTTACGTTTCAGATGATGGAAGATGATCTTGCACCATTTTAATACAGAATGTTTGTTCAGAATTTAAAAGTACAGAGGAGTCTGCTATTGGCAATAGGTGATTGACTGGATATTCTGCAAAACCCTCTGGCATAAACACCTAGAAATGCTGGATATGATACAGCAGGTGTCTCTTCAGGTGCATAGTTGAGCCCACAGATAAGCAAGGGAAATCTCACAACAGCCAGAAACTAAGAGGCAGCTGAGGCCAGAACAGCAGCCTCTGAAGGCATCTATTCTGAGAGCAGCCCTGCAGCCCCATCAGCCCATAGCGGGAACCATTGCGCCCGTGAACAGCAGGTTGTGGTGCAGAGCTGAAGCCCTGTCCCACACACGGTGACTTGCTCACGGTGGCTTTTCCTGTGTGAGCGTGGTATTTTCAAGAGCTGAAGCCTTGGCCCACACGCGGTGTGGAGTTGGAACAGGGACCCTGGAAGGTGACGTCTCCCTCCACTGGCAGGTGGAGTCCAAAGTGCAGTTTATGTGTCTGAGGCCTTGCATGGGGGTGGCCAGCCCTCCCTTGAGACGTGGAAGCATAACCTCCCTGCACAGGGTTTGCAGTGTGGGTTTGTTCGGCTGCGTTATGATCTGTCACATCTCATGCCGTGGAGCTCCTGCCTCCACCAGGGCTGTGTGCGGGCATCGGGACAGACCGGCATGGTTCCAGCTTGGCTTCTACTGCGAGGGCTGTGTGCGGGCATCGGGACGGACCGGCGTGGTTCCAGCTCTGGCTTCTACTGCGAGGGCTGTG
>NW_022326404.1:0-4944 GCF_002776525.5 Piliocolobus tephrosceles | reverse complement strand
CACAGCCCTCGCAGTAGAAGCCAGAGCTGGAACCACGCCGGTCCGTCCCGATGCCCGCACACAGCCCTCGCAGTAGAAGCCAAGCTGGAACCATGCCGGTCTGTCCCGATGCCCGCACACAGCCCTGGTGGAGGCAGGAGCTCCACGGCATGAGATGTGACAGATCATAACGCAGCCGAACAAACCCACACTGCAAACCCTGTGCAGGGAGGTTATGCTTCCACGTCTCAAGGGAGGGCTGGCCACCCCCATGCAAGGCCTCAGACACATAAACTGCACTTTGGACTCCACCTGCCAGTGGAGGGAGACGTCACCTTCCAGGGTCCCTGTTCCAACTCCACACCGCGTGTGGGCCAAGGCTTCAGCTCTTGAAAATACCACGCTCACACAGGAAAAGCCACCGTGAGCAAGTCACCGTGTGTGGGACAGGGCTTCAGCTCTGCACCACAACCTGCTGTTCACGGGCGCAATGGTTCCCGCTATGGGCTGATGGGGCTGCAGGGCTGCTCTCAGAATAGATGCCTTCAGAGGCTGCTGTTCTGGCCTCAGCTGCCTCTTAGTTTCTGGCTGTTGTGAGATTTCCCTTGCTTATCTGTGGGCTCAACTATGCACCTGAAGAGACACCTGCTGTATCATATCCAGCATTTCTAGGTGTTTATGCCAGAGGGTTTTGCAGAATATCCAGTCAATCACCTATTGCCAATAGCAGACTCCTCTGTACTTTTAAATTCTGAACAAACATTCTGTATTAAAATGGTGCAAGATCATCTTCCATCATCTGAAACGTAACTTTTTGTATAATAATAAAACATAACTGTCAACCACACTAATCATAATATCTTTAAAGAATGTATACAAAATAAATTATCAAGGTCCTAGAACCAGCACATTACAAATTACATTGGCGTTTCACACCAGCCACGACCACACTGTGTCTGGGCACAACAGGCAGTGGCTCCGGGGTGTTTTCATCCACTTCTCCCCAGAAGGAAAGGCGGCTGCAACACGGCCGCTCCAGTGAGGTGACTCCCTTCCCCACTTCCTTCCTTTTCACTCATCTTTGGCATAATAAAAAGTAATAAAACTGACGTTCACTCATCATTTAAAACATAGCCGGCCTGTACCTAGTGCTATACTTCTTGTCTAAATATAGAGGGAATGACAAGCTAGGTGAGAAACGTGCTCAGAGATCCTGTTTTCTCTACCTTGATACTATCATCCATCAATCAAAAGGCCTGGAAAGCACCACCTATGAGCGTCCTCCTCTGGCGCCCGCCTCCCTCACTGACCTTGCACTCTGGGAAACCAGCAAGCTTGGGGCGACGGCTCATCTCCACGCAGGCCTTACCTATCCGAACCGTTCCAGCAACACTCAAACTTGTCAAAGATGCAGTCGTTCTCATAGAGGGAGCAGAGCTTGCTGCGCAGGTACTCGTGGACTTGGTGGGTCTCCACCGGCCTGCTCTCCATGTTGAGGTCCCACACCTTCACCGACAGGTAGTCTCTGGTCATCATGTACCGCCCACTATGACTGAATTTTACATCAGATATGGATGAAATTATTTCTGAGAAGAAGGACCTACTGCTGGGATCTTCAGGCTCTTCAAAAACTGAAAAACAAAACAAAACGTTTTCAGCTTCTGTTTAAAAATCAGAGAACAAATCATTTTCAAGTTCAAGTAGGACGTGGCCCCTTCACAGAGACTCTGGAAGGGCTTGGCCTCAACAGCACTAGGTCTTCTGATCTTTCTGATTCTCTAGGTTTTCTGATCTTCTGTGACTTCCGTGGGCAAGAGCTTCGGACACGACATTCTAGCACCAGCTATGGACAAAGGATGGGCATCAGGAATGGGCATCAGAAGCAGAGACACCCAAGTCTCATCCGGACCCTGAATCAGAACCTCTAGGCAAGGTCCTGGGCACTGTAATCTGTGGGAGCTCCTCGGGGCACCCTGATGTGGGCCCAGGTTCAGCACCACCGCATTCCTGTAGGAGTGTCTTTGCATCCTCACGGCACCAGGCCCGAGCATGTGAAATCCTATCACATACACATCACAGGAAGACATAAACAGCATTACATGGTCACGCAGACACAGCGGTCTGCGCCTCTGAGAAACCGCCTGCTTTGCGGAGGGTTGATAGCTGTGGGTCTGCAGGAGTGACCACCCTGACCGGCAACACTGTCGTCCCGATTTTAACCACCAAGAGTCCCGCCGGTCAAAGCCAGCCAGCAAAGATTTGTCTCCAATACTGAATACTCAAGTTCCACTGTGACAAAACTGGATTCCTATTTTCAGAAAGATCTGGGTGCTTCCTCAGCAGACCTTGCTTTCTCTGCAGTAACTTGACAGAGTTCCCTCCACCTGCACCTGTGGCAGAGAGAGGCGCCCACGGCCCCACTGGGCCACTGACCGCCCTAGCATAAGGTCATGCCTTAAGGTTTTGTAAACTTCAGGCCAGGAGAGATGTGCTTCTTTTTTTTTTTTTTTAAGAGACAAGGTCTTGCTATGCTGCCCAGGCTGGTCTCAAACTCTTGGGCTCAAGTGATGCTCCCCACTCAGCCTCCAGGGTAGCTGGGACCACAGGTGCGCACCACTGCACCTGGCTTGTGCTTCCTTGACCTTAAGCTGCTTTAGGTTTTTTCTCTTTTTTCTTGAGGTAGGAGCCTGTGTGTGTGTGTGTTGGCTTAGTATCTGAAGTTAACTTGAAGCCAACCGTGCCGACACCAAGCATTTACTCAAATAAGTCACTCTGATGACAAATAGAACTGGAATCTGAAATTATTGACTCAAGAATGTTATGCTTAAGATACAGGCCAAATGCTACGACACACTGATCTTCATCGCAGGAATTCTAGTAGAAATACGGAGTTCTTAAAAACACACCTCAACCTCAGGAAAGAGAACAGGCAAAAAGGCTGCTGAGCAAGGTCGGTGGGCACATTCCACCGAGGCGCTGGGGGTGCCGCTGCACACGAGCAGTGACTCAGTCTGGTGGGACTGACCGGCGGCTTCCCCGTTAGAGGAAGTCACTGGACACACGTCTACCTGCTGGCACTGGAAGAAGGGTCAGCAACGTTTCAGGACACTGGGACACGCTGACTACAGTGCTCTATCAAGTCGAGCCCATTCTTTACGGCTAAAAATAAAAACAAAACCAGAACCCCCCACACCTAGAAGGAACTTGAAAGCTCAGTGGATTAAAATGCTAGACTTTCAGCTCAGGGAAGTGGCTTCCAATCCGGCCAAGCTCAACACAAACAGAGCTCGTTCCAACAGTTGGGAACAGCCTCCTGTGTGTTGGCGGCTTCAGCCCAGGTCTCACGCACAGAGGCAGAGGCAACGGCTGGCTCTTGGTGGGACCCAGTGCTGGCAGCCTCTGAGGAGACACCCGGGCTCTGGGCATAAACGACCCCGCTTCTCAGTGGCGCCACAAGTGCTCACCCTACAGCCGCAAGCCTGTGGGAAGCATGACCTCGAGTTCCACTTACTAGCAGCAGCTTCTGACACAGCCGCACTTGGATGGCTCCAGCAAAGGAGGGCTCCCCAGGTGCGCAAAGGTACTTGGGGAACAGGAAGAACCCTCTAAGTCTTTGGAGACAAGTCAATGTCTGAAGAACAAGTGGCTCTAAATGAGATGCTTTAAAAGCCGCCAGGCACGGCCGGGCATGGTGGCTCACGCCTGTAATCCCAGCACTCTGGGAGGCCGAGATGGGGGAATCACCTGAGGTTAGACCAGTCTGGTCAACATGGTGAAACCCTGACTGTACTTAAAATACAAAGATTAGCTGAGCATGGTGGCACATGCCTGTAGTCCCAGCTACTCGGGAGGCTGAGGCAGGAGAATCACTTGAACCCGGGAGGCGGAGCTTGCAGTGAGCCAAGATCGCGCCACCGCACTGCAGCCTGGGCGACGGAGCGAGACTCCGTCTCAAAAACAAGACGCAGGCACTTACACTTGGAGTGTCTGTCGCACAGGGCCGAGGAGCGCATGTCGCACAGTCGGATGGTCCCTTTGCTGCTGCTGTAGACGAACACGTTGCACTGGTGTGGGTGGAACTCGGCTGCGGTGATGACTTCGGTCAGCTCCTCCATGTTAGCAGGCTTGATGTCTACGATGTCTGGAAGGTGTGGTTAAGGCACAGTGCTCGGCTCAGCTGGTTTTAATTAGTTACATTCGGTCACGTGAAATAGGACGCCAAATAATCGGCAGGGTGAGGTTTAGGGGATTAGCTATTAAGAAGGCCGATTACACATCCTGAATTCCAAAGGAGCACCTGGTAAGAGGATTGGGATGAGCACACTCAGACGGCAGCAATGCCCCGGCCCAGGGGAGACCCCGACACGCGAACACTGCTTTCATCTTGCTGCTATTATTGTTATACAGAAAGCCCTTAATAGCAAGATAGTACATACTTAATCATATAAATAGGAAGAGCAAGCTAGCACCATCTGTGCAAAATCCCACACTCCCATACAGAACTACAAATGCAAGAAAACCACCCTATTCCAAAAGATGTTGCTCTTCCTGACATGAAGAGTTTATTCCGTGTAGTTAGAGCAGATCCAACATCGCGGGCTGCCCTATACAGAAATTCTTCGACTGAAAAAAACAAGGAAGGGCAGAATTCAGCTGTGGGTCAACTCAGACCAGCAGGCCCCGTTTCACCCTGTAAGCTGAAACAACTAAGAAAACCAGCATATGACATGGAACCCCAGCTCAAGCTGCTGGACAGCAGAGGGAGGACGGCAGGGACCCTGGAGAGGCTGCAGATGAAGCAAGCCCCCTGCTCCCGGCTGCTGGCTGGAAAGGGGCCCATATGAGGAGGGCTGGGGCCGCCCAGACCGTGCACAGCCACAGAAGAATGCAAGTTCTAACTGGAAGCTGCTGCTCGGATGGGTGATGAAACACCACTCTAACCTAAGCCAGTATTTTCTATCATCC
>NW_022326403.1:0-17218 GCF_002776525.5 Piliocolobus tephrosceles | reverse complement strand
GGAGATGGAGATGGGGGAGCCATGAGGTGCGGGTAGCATGGTTAGGGTTAGGGTTGGGATGTGGGGTAGGTGGGGGTCTCGTCTCAGAGAGCGTGGTTGGGGTTAGGGTTGGGACGTGTGGGGTGGGTGGGGATCTGGGCTGTATGTCATTTCCATTTGGCCGCTCTGTAATTGTTTCTGGTAAACTGATAAAGTAAAATGTTTTTCTGAGTTCTGTGAGTTGTAGCAAATTATTGAACCTGAGGGGTGTGTGTGGGATCCCGAGTAGGTAGAGGGACTGGCAAAAACGTGGGTAACCTGGACACCCCATTCTCCACTTGCATCTGTGGGAACAGTCTTGTGGGCTCGACACTAAGTCTAGGTAGATAGAATGGAATTGAATCGTTGGACACCCCGGTGGTGGTGACTTGGTGTCCCACATTTGATGTTAAGAGTGGCATCGGGCAAGAGACATCTTCAAGCTCCATTTGTGTTTCATATCGTCAGATATCTGAACAACACTTGTGGCAATACTGTCTAGTCAGATGGTGTGGTCTACACATCTCGGAAGGCACTGTGTAGCCTCTGCCAGAGTGTGGGGCAGACTGGCCTGGGCCTTTCTCCTGCAGTGAGCTCCAGGCTCCAGGACAGACCCTGGCCTGCCTTTGTATTAGGGATGTGCTTCTTGTGGGCCAGGACATGAGGCAACGTGAGAGGCCAAAGAGAACATCATGTGTTAATTTGAAAATTTGTGTGATCATTTCATTAGCAACTTACTGGGAGGCTGTTGATGGTATAAGTTGCAGATCCACATTTCCTTCCTGGGCCTTCGGTTTGCTTTTTTCTGGTTAATATGAAATATACTCAGCAACAAGTGGTGTATTGAGGCTGGGCCAGGCCTCTTTCAGGAGAGATGCCTAGTGTGTGTGGAAAGTTGAACACCTGCCTTTGCTTCCAGTGAACATGACGGATGAAGAGCCTGCTCTGTTCCCCCTAATAGCATGGTGTTAGTAGTGCTGTGTTGGTTTAAGGACAGTCAGCAGCTCAGGGTGATTATTCTACTTACTCAAATTATAGTGACTGCAAAATGAGATAATTCCATTGTTCTCCTCCGTAAGTTTCTCCATCTTTTGTGACCTGCACTTTCCTCTGCTGCACTCCATCCTCCATACACTACCAGAGGAAGCTTTTACCAGATTTGCTTTAAATAAATAAACCTATGACACAAAGTAGAGAAATTATCCTGGGCCCAAAAATAGACATGTGCCTATGTGCACGCTTGATGTCTGACAACGGAAGCAGCCCAGAGCAGAGGCGAGGTGGGAGCTGCCTGCAATAAATGGGGCATCCGTATCACATCAGTGGAAAAATTAATCCACATAGATTTTGGATCTAAATGTGAATGTCGTAACAGTAGAGCTATGTGAAAATAACAGAATAGAATAGAATAGCTCAGCTCAGGAAGGGATTGCTACATTTGACTGAATTAAAATCAAGAACTTCTGTACATCAGAAGGCATGATAAGTGAAAAGAACCAGCTACCAAGTGAAAGTTACTTGCAACACATTTAAATATGCAGAAAAATGCATATCTAGAGTACAGAATTATCCCAGAAAAATGCATATTTAGAGTATAGAATTATCCCAGAATTGCACTTTTAGCAGTAAGGGAACGGGAGCAGTGTTCCAGCCTCAGTTTCTATTTATAATGGTGACAAGGAAAAAATACTGCTGGATGCCCATAAATAAGAGAGATAATAGAGAAGAATGAGAGATTTGAAGAACTAGTTCAAAAAAGATGCTATCCAGATGGCTAGCAAACTTGTAAAATCCTGTTCAACATTGTTAGAAATTAAATACATGCAAAGTAAGCCACACAATACAAGTAATAGAGGCTGGGCATGGTGGCTCACACCTGCAATCCCAGCACGTTGGGAGGCCGAGGTGAGAGGATTGCTTGGGCCCAGAAGTTCGAGACCAGCCTGGGCAACATAGCGAGACCCCATCTCCTAAAAATAATAGCCAGCAGTAGTGGTACATGCCTGTAGTTCCAGCTATTCCGGAGGCGTCAGCTAGAAGATGGCTTGAACCCAGGAGTCTGAGATTATAGTGAGCCTTCATTGTGCCGCTGCACTCCAGCCTGGCTGACAAAGTGAGACTCCGTCTCTAAAAGAAACAGAAAATACAGTTCAAACCTTTTAAAGAAAACTGTAAATCCCTTAAGCTTATGTTGACATTATTTTTTTAAGACCCCTTTTTCCAAATAATAGCCTTTTTCTTATAAAAGCTCACTGCAAGAAAACATTCTAATTGGATTCTGGTGACTCAGCAGAGTTACTGGACATTTGCTTGGTATAAAGAAACTGCAAGACATGGACAGATACGTGGTCTCAGCCCCAGGAGGCTTCCTTCCTGTACGCAGGGAGTGTGTGCGTAGACAGTCACTGCCATGCGAGTAGGCAGAGGGATGTCTTCAAGGTGGGGTTAAGGGATGGTTCCTGGTGTGTCACCATTGCTACCTCTTGGAAATGGAAGGGCAGGCTGGTTAGATATTAAGACCAGATTCCAGAGTGGGTAGAAAATTCCATCTGTGCCCCTTTTTTTGTCCCCAACAGGCTCCTGGGTGGAATTGCACTTTAGCAATAATGGGAACGGGAGCAGCGTTCCAGCCTCGGTTTCTATTTATAATGGTGACATGGAAAAAATACTGCTGGACGCACAGCATGAGTCTGGACGGAGTAGCTCCAAGAGTTCTCACTGTGACAGGTAGGTGCACGTCAGCAAGTGTATGTGTTACAGTGCTGATGTCTTCAGTGGGTGACAGTCACAGCGGGAAGTGCCACCTCTAGGAGAGGGGGCTGCTGTTCCCCTCAGGCCACGTTCGGGAGTGGCTCCTGCTGTCCTCTTTGGGGATGCAGCGTCCTGGGACTCAGTCTGTGGGGAGCCATGTTCAAGTCGCCAGTGGGCAGCAGAACAGCCAGAACCCCGCTCTGAGAAACGCACTCACGTGCCTCAGCAGGGCTGTGGTCGCAGGAGGAGTGGTTCCTGGTTAGCAGCACTTCTGAGCGACTCCAGGGTAGAGTGGCTGAGTGGTCAAAGGTCGCGTGCCCTTGAGAACTGTGCAACAGACCGTGAAGGCGGCAGGTGACAAAGCCAGCCGCTCGCCAGTTGCCTCCCCCCCGCCTCTTCTCTGGAAGACTGGCTAGCTAACTCCTGTCGGGCTCAGCCGAAAGGGCTAAGGAATGGTTTGGCTCTGGCTGGTGCTGGGTGGAAGGGAAGACGCATACTGGCTGGAGCCCCTCATCACGGAGGCGGTTGGAGGCCTTTGGGGTTTGAGCTTCTAATGATAGAATGAATGTTCACATGATGTTCTGTTTTTCTCATTCTATTCACATTGCCAAGCCCACCTCGCTCACAGACACCACAAGATACTAACAGAGCTTCTGAAACAGATACCCATAGCATTGGAGAGAAAAACAGCTCACAGGTAAGCTGGAAGAAGAATGCGACTTACAAGTATTTGTGATCTGTTTGTACAGGAAACAGTTTAAAATGTAATTGAGCACCTCAGAGAAAAGTCAGGCTGTAAGGGCGTCTCCTGTCTTTAAAAAAAACAAAAAAAATCCACAAGCACGTGGGCTGGACACTCAGCGGAACGGGGGCGGCGCCGAGTGGGACACGCAGCGAGGCCTCCTGCCCCTGCCTGCCATCAGGGATACACCCGAAAGGAGGAAGGGCTCCCTGGTGGCTGCAGTCTAGAGAGGGAGGGAGGGACCACTGGAAAGGGTGGCAGTGAGCCAGCTACTAGCTGGTCTTTCCTTGTGATTGTTGGTTGGACAGTGAGTGGGTTTTAATGCTTGCATGCTGTGTGGGACTCAGGCATTACCCACGGGGCCATTTGAGGCCATTCGAGGCCATTCGGTCAGTGTGGCTGTGACTCTGAGGTGTCCTCCTCGTCAGACACTGTCACTGCCTGCTGGAAATTACACCCTGTGCCTTTCCTAGCATTAGTCCTGAGCTAACTGGTGCCTGAGCAGTGCAGCATTCGTGGCTGATCAACCTGGTGATTTAGTGTAAGATCATCTTTTTTAAAAAAGTTTTTTTGTAGAGGCAGGGTCTCCCTGTGTTGCCCAGGCTGGTCTTGAACTCCAGGGCTCAAGTGATCCTCCCAAAATCCTGGGACTACAGGTGTGTGAGTCCGTGTCCAGCCTGAGATGACTTTTCTAATGTTAACAGATACTTGATGGGCTTTACATGCCGGCATTCAGCATTGTTGTGAAAGCGGAGTCTTAGAGGAAAAAGTGTGCGTGGGGTCATTGCCTTGGTTTACTATCATTCTCCCTTCGTACTCTGCAGATAGGGTTCGAGGCAGTGATCAGTACTGTCTTGCTCAGTTATATCTGGTAGTACCTTACTTACCTTGTTGCAGATGAGATGCGTGATAAATGTTTTCTTGGGTGTTTGTTGATGGTGAGAACTTTAACGACAGACCGTGTTCTGTATTTTGGAAGCGCTGTGAGGAAGCATGGCCTTCCAGGCAGGATTAGTAGCTGGCCCTTCAGTGCTAGCTTCCCTCAAGGCTTCCTTCAAGGCTTCCTTCACCAAGGAAACAAGGAGTCCGTTACCCAGGCCTTCTCAGGGACATCCCCCTGGCCCCACTCCAAGGGTTCCAGAGCGCAGCATGATTTCGGGAGCCCTGGCTGTGGATGTGTGGGTGCACCCCAGGGCGTGCGACCTGCTCCTCGGCACATGGGGCTATATCCAGCTTGGGTATACCCAGATGTTTGGTGGGTTTGGGGAGCTATATTCTCCTTTTCAATTTTATTTCTTTTTTTTGAGACAGAGTATTGCTGTTTTCACTGTTTTAAAACAAAATTTTCCCCTTAGTTTTAAAAGGAATTAGATGTTCAGGTACAGAATTCTGAAAATGCAAAAAAGTAGAGAACAACACTGAGACTCTCGGATTTAAAATCCTCTTTAATGTTTCGTGCTGTTATATAATTCTGAGGATTTGGCCGCAGCCGTGGTTATGTGTACATTCTGCCTTTTCCCTCCTGCTTTTCCTGGAAGCATCTTGTAAACCTGCTCACTGTCCAGTGTCCGTTTCCTTCGTCATGTCCCTGTTTTGAGCCATTTTTGGCTGTTTTCATTTTCTTTTGTTATAACCAGTGCTGCAGTCACCATCTTTGCCCTCATGTCACGTGACTTCCCTAGGACCGCATTTGCTGCTGTCAGTACCCCAGCATCTCACAGTGAACCAGATGTATTTACGCCCTGGGTGGGACTCCCCCGAGGTGATCTGTCCCCGGAGGCGGCGAGCGAGCCGGGAGCCGGGAGTCGGGAGTGCGGCGCGGCCCGGGGAAGGCCCCCAGCCCCAGGACTCCCCTTGGACCACAGTCCGGGGCCGTGACACGCGCCTCTGGGCTCTTGAATGGAGCCTGCGGTTGTGAAGCTCCGGTGGGAGGCGGGTGCTTTCTGGTGTCATGCGTGGCACATTAATCTGCATTTAACATCGACTTTCTCTTAGTCTGAGGAAGATGATATTGAGAGAAGGAAAGAAGTGGAAAGCATCTTGAAGAAAAACTCAGACTGGATATGGGATTGGTCAAGTCGGCCGGAAAATATTCCTCCCAAGTGAGTGTGTTCTCAGTGTCACGGGGGCTCCCCTTGACAGAGGACACATCGGCTGACACGTTTCTTCCCGCCTCAGGGAGTTCCTCTTTAAACACCCGAAGCGCACGGCCACCCTCAGCATGAGGAACACGAGCGTCATGAAGAAAGGGGGCATATTCTCTGCGGAATTTCTGAAGGTTTTCCTTCCGTCTCTGCTGCTCTCTCATTTGCTGGCCATCGGATTGGGGTAGGTGATGTGACTCTGTGACTCCCGTCATGGCATGTCGTGGGGCAGTTCTGGGCCGCGGTGATTTATTCGTAAACTATTTCCTGAAGTCCAGATCATCAGTTACAGCTTGGCGCATTTTCGCAAACACACCCACACAGTCACTGTTCAGGTCAAGAAACCACCAGCCCCAAAAGGCCCGAGCACAGGCGCCCTGTAGTGCCGTCTGGCATGGACGCGTCTGCCTGTCGCTCACTGTATATAAATGGAGTCACAGCAGGGATTCTTATGTCTGACCTCTCTGTCCTGTGTGTAGTTAAAAGCAGTCTCATTTCTGCGTAGTACTGCATGGTGGGAACGCCCCCAGCCGTCTGCTGTAGACCGTTGTTCTACTTAACTCTCAGCAATAAAGAAACCAATGCGGTCTCCGATTTTTCTGGCTTGAGTTTCGCTCTTGTTGCCCAGGCTGGAGTGCAGTGGCGCGATCTCCACTCACTGCAACCTCCGCCTCCCAGGTTCAAGCGACTCTCCTGCCTCAGCCTCCTGAGTAGCTGGGATTACAGGTGCCCACCAACACGCCTGGTTAAGTTTTGTATTTTTAGCAGAGACGGGGTTTCGCCATGTTGCCCAGGCTGATCTCGAACTCAAGTGATCGCTCACCTCGGCCTCCAAAGTGCTGGGATTACAGGCGTGAACCGCCATGCCTGACCTTTTCTGGCTTCTTATACTAACTAATTCTGCAGAAAACAGAGACCAGGCAGGTGCCACTGTGGATTCTCAAGAGCTTTAGCTACAGCAGTGATGAAGAGCCAGAGCGGGAAGCCAAAACCACTCGTCCTTGGGCTGGTCCCAGCCTCTCTCAGTGGGGAGGAGGGGTCTAGTCCTGGTGTGCAAACGGTGTTCTGTGGCTGCCGTGTATTGGACAGACTGGAATGCCACTGGGGGCAGGTGGGTTCCGTGGGCCAGAGGGCTCACATCTGGGGTCGAAGGAAACGGGATAAAAGCCACTGAGTTTCCTGGCCGGGGCCTGAGTGCTGCCCGTGTCTCCACCTCGCCCTCCCACGTGTACGGCTTTCTCCTAGCTCTTGTACACATTCTCACGTCCACCCCCATCACCTTTATTTCTGCCAGTGCTTTTTGGAGTCAGACCCACAGACTGCATCACGAGGCAGTTTGCTCTCTGGAGCCTTTTCCAGAACTGTCAAGCAGACTCTGGGGGCAAGGCTTAGGATCCTCATTTTAAATACGAGGTTTAGCCCTTCCTTTCAGGATGGATTTCTGCAGCCACTACTTCCCAACTACTTACTATCCTCCGTCCTGCCCAGGTTTTCAGAGCCTGATACTGCCACTGGCGACCCACACCCCTCAGCAGCTTTCCAGAACCGCACTATAAAATCTGCTCCGAAAGCTGCGGCAGCAAGGTCTGTGCTCACAGTGCCCAGCCCACCACTGCCCACAGGCCAGGCCAGCCAGGCTTCCGATTCTGCCCCTTCCTGGAGACCCATCCTCCTCCCTCCTGGAGAGACGCCCGCTGGTCAGCTGCAGCGAGCCTCTCTGTTGCCGAGAAGCCTTTTCTGACACTCCTGCGTCTTTAGTTTGGGACATCTCTCCCACTACCAAACTTAAACCACGTGAGGCAGGGTCTTCATTTTTAAGCGGTTGGCCTTGGTGAGGCTGGTGGCGATGAACTGGCAACACCATCTTGCCCTGGTAGGTGACATCCCCCAGCACTGAGTTGGAACAAAGCAGCTTTCTGTCTGGAAACAGTGCTTCAGTTTGGTGATCCTTCTATGCAAGAATACAATCTGATGTTTTCTAATTAATACAAAATACATATTGATAAAACACTCAGTAAAGGATTATAGATAGATTCATTACAACATGTTTATAATGGGTATAAAATCTCCAGTCCCCTTGCATAAGCTCTAACCACAGCGAGCTACCCTGTTTCAGCTGGAACACAATCTCCTGGGAATCACAAGATATATTAACTACTGATTACTTTTTCTGTTAAGGATCTATATTGGAAGGCGCCTGACAACCTCCACCAGCACCTTTTGATGAAGAACTGGAGTCTGACTTGGTTCGTTAGTGGGATTACTTCTGAGCTTGCAAGGCAGCTCACTGAAGAGCCGTTAGATCCTGGGGTGGCCGCGTCACTTGTGTTTATTTGTTCTGTAAATGCTGTGTTCCTAATTTAGTAAAACAAAACGACAGACACTAAAATCATGTTGATCTATAATTATACCTATGAGATCAATTAATAAGCATGTCAGACTGATATCTATTGTAAAAATTTGGTAGTGAATTTTCATTGGATATTAGATATAAATATCTGAATATAAATAATTTTAATATCCTAGTCATGATGTATGTTGTATTTTAAAAATTATCTGCAACCTTAGTTCAGTTGAAGTACTTTATATTTCAAAAGAATGAATAACATTGATAATAAAATCGCTACTTTAAGGGGTTTGTCCAAAATAAATATTGTGGCCTTATATATCACACTATTGTAGAAAGTATTATTTAATTTAAATGGATGCAGGTTGTCTACTAAAGATTATACATAACTATACTAATTGTTCATAATCAACAGAAACCAAGATAGAGCTATAAACAGCTGTACAGTTCATACACTAAACTCTTCTTGCTTTTGCAGTATAAGGAATTAAGACTCCGATCATTAGGTAATCACCTTGGATGATCAGTTTTCTGCTGAAGGCACCTGCTCAGTGTCTTTTCCTCTGTCACTCTGCATTGGTGAATTTAATCCTCTCCTTTGTGCCCAACTTGTGTGTGCTTTTAAAATCAGCTTTATTCTAAGCAATTCTGTGTCTACTTTAAAAGACTGGAAATGGGAAAAAAATAAATAAATCTTTGCTAAATCCTTCAGATTACTGTATTTACATATGGTTTCAAATCAGACGTCATAATAGCTTCTTGATGAAACCAGGACTGGTCCCTATTTTGTCATTATCTTTCCTACAGCAAGCTTTTTAGAAAGGCTGCCTGCCGCGTTGGTGTTTCACCTTTCCACGCGTAATTCGGGTGTGAAATCTAACGTTGTCATTTGTAAAGATCTCTGTTGATACTACCTTGGAAGCAGTCATCTCTAAGTCTTACATCTGGAGGAGGTGGATGGCATGACATCAGAATTCCTTTATATAATTTAACCTCAGAATAATCTGAGATCATTTCGAAGCACGCTGGTCAAGGAATTCCGTTTTTGTTTTAGAGCAAATAAGTTTGCTGTTTGTCTTCCATCACAAACGTGGAGTTTCACACCTTATAGAGCTTAGTGAACCCCTGCTCACCATCCAAGTTAGCACACAACAGAGCCAGCCACGTGTCCCCCTCACAGATGATAATGGCTGAACTCTCAGTGAAACCAGCTGTACGGCCGGGCACAGTGGCTGACGCCTGTAATCCCAGCACTTTGGGAGGCCGAGGTGGGTGGATCACCTGAGGTCAGGAGTTCAAGACCGGCCTGGCCAACGTGATGAAACCCCATCTCTAATAAAAATACAAAAAATTAGCCGGGCGCAGTGGCACGTGCCTGTAATCCCAGCTGCTTGAGAGGCTAAGGCAGGAGAACTGCTCGAACCCGGGAGGCAGAGGTTGTGAGCAGAAATCACGCCACTGCACTCCAGCCTGGGAAGGAGAATGAGACTCCATCTCAAAAAAGAAAAATAAATAAATAAATAAATAAAACAGTTGGAGGTACTGAGCTCTGGGACTGGGCCAGTGTGATGGCTCCACACCTGTAATCCCAACACTTTGGGAGGCCCAGGTAGGAGGATCACACGAGTCCAGAAGTTCGAGACCAGCCTGGGGGGGGAGCATAGCAAGACCCTGTCTCTACACAAAATACAAAAATTAGCCTCGTGTGGTGGCACACACCTGTAGCCCCAGCTACTCAGGAGACTGAGGCAGGAGGATCCCTTGAGCCCAGGAGTTCAAGGCTGCAGTGAGCCAGGAGAGTGCATGCGGCCTGGCAAGAGCAAGGAAGACCCTGTTTCAAAAAAGCAGAACTCTGGGACTGGAGTGCTTTAGACAGATGGGACAAGAATCAAGTTCTCTAGAGGTGTTTTCCATTAGATTGTAACATTAAATGTTTCATTAAAAACGAAGTCTGATGTGTGTATCAACGTTTTTATCTTTGAGGTAGGGTAATGGCAGTAAGTGAGCCTTTCTGAATAGCTTTTGTAAACAGCCCTTCTTTTCTACAGTGGTTAATACAAATAACTGCCCACACCACTCATTTCATTAACAAGTTTACAAAATTAACATTACCTAAATGATTTTGATAGAAAAACATTGAACACTTGGCCACTATTTATCTAATATTTACTCCGATGCAGACATTTGCCCATACACATCTGCTTAGGGTGTGGAACATGACGCCTACACGTTGCTTACAAGGAATGCGCATGGCTGCAAGAGAGGAGTCGGCAACAACTCAAAAAACTCCAGCCCTGCATCTATGCTTTGGACGCATGACCTGCTTCCAGGAATTCACTCTGGAGACAGACCTAGAAACTTCCATGTGCACATGCACGAGGATATAACTAGGTAGTATTTATTATAACATGATTGTCTTAAAATTCTTGAAACAATTGAGGTGCCCATGCACAGAGGCGAGTAAGCGACACTGCTGCCCTGCAGGGTGGCGCTTTGCCACTCGGGCACGACGGGGAAGAGCTCGGGATGAGGAGTTTCCAGGGAATGTGAAGTAAAGCAAGGTGCAAAAAGAGATGTGTCCCTAGCAGAAAGGAAAGAACATTTGGTAGCAGCTCTTTGAAACAGGAAACCTGTAGCAGTTTTAAGACAGCCCCCGGCCAGGCGCCATGGCTCACGCCTGTAATCCCAGCACTTCGGGAGGCTGAGGCGGGTGGATCGCCCGGGCTCAGGAGTTCGAGACCAGCCTGGCCAACACGGTGAAACCCCATCTCTACTAAAATACAAGAAAATTAGCCAGGTGTGGCAGTGTGCACCTGTAGTCCCAGCTGCTTGGGAGGCTGAGGCAGGAGAATTGCTTGAACCCGGGAGGTGGAGGTTGCAGTGAGCCAAAATCGCGCCAATGAAGGCCAGCCTGGACGACAGAGCAAGACTCTGTCTCAAAAAAAAAAAAAAAGTCCCCTAGTTTTTTTTGACAACAGCCCTTAATGAGTGATGTGGGTCTGTGTCCCTTCAGCTCTGGACTCTGCCAACAGGACAAGGAGGCAGTGATGCCAGTGGTGCAGCACCACTTCCTGGGCCCACCCAGCCTTAAAAAACTGGCAGCTGGCCCTTCCTGTCTCTTTCGGGGGTGCATGCTCTTGGCCGTGCTGGGAGGAAGCCACATTGCTCAGTAGAGAGGCCTGGTCAGATAGGATCCAGCAGCTAGCACCCCTGCCAGCCATGTGGCCCCCTCTGGATCCTCCAGTGCCAGGAGCGATGCCCTCGCCGACTGTCTGGAGCACAGATGAACTGAACCTGCTAAGCCCCGTCCAAACTGCAAATGGGTGGACCAAATACAGGATTATTTAAATATGTAGTGTACTTTATGTGAAAAAGCTAAGCAAAATATATACGCATACCTGCTCATTTGTGCAAAAAAAAAACTGGGGTAAGGTAGAAATAAATGAGACTGGTTACCACGGGGTGGAAACAGGTGGAGATGGAAATGGGAAGAGGGTGGGAGCGGTGCAGCTTTTTGTGAAACAGACTTAGAACCACACGAATGTTTCACATGCTGCCAAATTCGAAAACACTATTGTGGGGGGAATCCAAAATGGAATACCTACAATAAGGGAACCTCACTGTTACAAATAATAAAGCCACACTGAAGGGGTAGGCTGCTGAGCTAAATGATGGCCAGAGAACACCGTTCGGGATGGATACTGCAAGGTGAAAGTGACATATTTAAAAAAAGAACGTAGTATACTCTTGCTAGCGAATTTGCTTTCCGTGGGTTGGCAATCCTGAAACCACAGGCGTACTAATACTGTGTGATGTTACACATAATGACAGCCTGATTTCCCACTGCTGGACAGTCACAAGGAAGGCTAGCATGAAGCCGTGGGCTGGCTGGGTTTGGTTTAGCAGTGAGTTGCGGTTTGAGCTGGAGCTGTGTGTGGCGGGGTGTTCCAAGTGCCACTCAACAAAAGGGCCTGGAAGCAATGAACCTCCAGCAGCCCTGGGTCCCGGTGGTGGTGATGGTTATTTGTCTCAAAAAAAAAAAAAAATAATAATAATAGAAAGTCACCATGAGGCAAATACCAATAACTGCTGATTTGTCGACGGAAACTAAAGTTACTGGGTTCTTGAGAGGATATTCTCATTGTGTCCCCACAAGATACTCATTACACCAAGGAAAATAGTGACTCTACAGTGAAGAGACCTGGTAGACACCACCTACATCGTGATTTGATGCAGAGGAGGCCAGATCTCTTCCGTGTTCTTGCCACAATGCATAATTGCAGTTTAATCACGAGAAAATATCAGGCAAACTAAAACTGAGGGGGAGTCTACAAAATGCCTGCCCACACTTCCCAAGTGCTCGGGTCCTAAAGACTGCAAGAGAGACTGGAAGACAGGGAGACAACAAAATACAATGTGGGCCCATTGGAAGGGCCCTGGACAGGAAAAATGGACACTTGTGAGACAGCCAGGCAGGTGCCCAGGCAGGTGCCAAGACAGGTGCAGGTGAGGCTGCCAGCCCTGCACGGTGCGAGTCTGCAGGAGACACCACTGTTAGGCGGCTGGGCGAAGGCTGCAGGATTTCCAAAACCTGTCCAAAATTATTTCAAAGTACAACACTAAGAAGGAAAATAAATAGAAGATACCTTTTTACTTAAAAAAAAATTTAAAAAAGTGTGTGTGGTCCCTGGATGAGGGGTGTCAGCGCTGCCTGGGGGCTTGTTAGAAAGACAGAGCCTCAGAGCATAGCCCTGTGGCGTCAGAAGCCGCATCCTACACGTGAGGCGACGCCACCGTGCAGCGGCCAGTGAGAAGGCTTCGCAAATGGGTGAGGACAGCCTGCCCAGGCGCGTGCAGTGAGGACAGCCAGGTGCTCCCCGGCATGCACAGGATACTACCCCATGTGTAGAAACGGGAAACAGGAGTGAAACTTATTTGTGTTTGTACAAAAACTGAAGTACCCCCAAGAAACAAGTATCCAAAATGATCCACAAGGGCAAGACTTTGTCACCCTCCTCTGGGGACTTGTGAATGGTGTACGTATGACCAGTTCACAGCTTCTTTAAGAAAAAACACTTCTAGTAAGAACCAGGGTTACACTGTGTTCACATATTTAGGTTTGGACAACAAATTTCCCCTGAAAGTTCTTGGAATCATAAATTAATGTTTCCCATCGTCCTGGAACACACACACTTAAAAAGATGTCCCAACCTTGTTTTGAGATGGAGTCTCACCCTGTACCTTGTTTTGAGATGGAGTCTCACCCTGTACCTTGTTTTGAGATGGAGTCTCACTCTGTTGCCCAGGCTGGAGTACAGTGGCGCGACCTTGGCTCACTGCAACCTCTGCCTCCCGGGTTCAAGTGATTCTCCTGCCTCAGCCTCCCAAGTAGCTGGGATTACAAGCGTCCACCACCACGCCTGGCTAAATTTTTTGTATTTTTAGTAGAAATGGGGTTTCACTATGATGGCCAGACTGGTCTCAAACTCCTGACCTCGTGACCCCCCGCCTTGGCCTCCCAAAGTGCTGGGATTACAGGCGTGAGCCACGGTGCCTGGCCCCAGAAATAATTTTCTAACAACTCCAAGACAAGCAAGTGAATTGTCTAAGGTCACACAGTCATCTTCAAAGGTATAATATTAATAAATGGAAAGTAAGTACCACTGATTATGAAACTCGATGTCATGCAGTCGACCACTCCAAGCAGACGCAGCTCTACCTGGACCTCTGATCGGCGGAAGTGCAGCCACCTCTGGGCCTTGGCTGGGCTGAGGTTGTGGGGTGGAGCCTGGTGGGCAGTTGTGTGGTCTGGGCCTGGCCATCTGTGGGGTTGGTGCAGTGCAGGCAGCCCCTGCCAGTTCTGACTGGGTGGTGCCAGTGTTTTGCATCTATACACCAGCAATGGACAGTCCCTGCAAATCTGCAAGGGACCCAGTCTCCAGCTGAGTTGCAGGTCCAGGAACACAGCCTGTTAGCAATGTCCAAGACACGTCTCAAGGATAAGAAGAAAATGGAGAGCTACAGAGCCTAAGACAATGGGAGTTGCAGAATCAAAAACTATTACGATCAGAAGCATTTCCCGGCAACCAAAAGGAAAATGAAAACAGAATGTGACTTTAACCACTCACCAGATGGAGATTGTGATTATTAAAGAAATCACAGGTTTTGCTTCTTTGCAATCTACAGCTGGTGAGTGAGTGAAGGTGACTGCATGCAGCTGGTGAGCTTTCTTAGGACGGTATTGCCCCTCACCCCAAACCCTTTTTCTCCTGCGTGATGGTGTGATTTCATGAAATGCAGTTTCAGTTCTAACCTCACCATTCCACTGTCAGGGATACCGGCCACTGCAAACCAGGATCGATTTGGTGTCTGTCACTGGCAGCTAGTCTTGTATTTTAAGACACCAGTTTCTGTTATATTAAAAAATACACTAAAAGGTTCTAATTGGAGATATTTATACAAAATCATTGTACAGGCCAGCCTCAGAAGCAGAGTCCTGGGCACCGGTGCTCCCCAGAGGGCAGTGCCGCCCCCTGGCCACCTGCCTTGCTGGGCTCTCACTTCCAAAATCCCTGCAGGTTCTGACTGGCACAGGGGGGTGTTTATTCAGGAAATGCGTGCAGGAACTCAGGCAGAGGCGCATGAAATTAGGGACAGGTGGGAGCAGATGGGGTGGGAGTCTGTCAGTCCTTAAGGTAATGTAAAAAGACCCCAGAGGACATCAAGCATGGGTTCCTGTCCTGGGTATGACGCCACCACCTCCCCTGGCCAGAGACAAGTCGCGGCCGCTGTGCTCTTGGGACTGGGTGCAGGGCTGCAGCCAGAGGTGCAGACAGCGGAAGCTGAGGCCTGGCCCAGGACAGCAGCGCGTCTGCACCTCTCAGGGCTTCAGGGGTGCTGCAGATCCTAAAAGATCAAGGAGCCCTGGGTGTCCTGTAGGCAGCCCTGCATTGTCACCAGTGCTCTGAGGGGCACACGGGGCACAGAGGCACGGAGCTCAAAGCCAAGCCCAGCATCACCCCAGTGCCCAGCCGGGTGCTGTGGTGTGTGCATCTGTGACCCATGGCCAGGATGGCTGTAGGGAAAGCCCTGGCGCAGAGCCTGCCTGCAGCAGGCACTCAGGAGGGGTTGCCACCCACACCAGCCAAACCCCACAGCTCTGCAGGGCCTGACCTGTGACAGCCCCACGGGGCTGGAGGTGCTGCCCTTACTCAAATCTGGTCTACACTCCATCCACCCCTGCACACTGCCTGAGCAGAAAAGACCCACTGTCGGGGACTGCTGAGCTCGGCTTTGGCAGGCAGCCCCCTCGGATGGGACCCAAGGTAAGAGTGTGGGGCCTGCCAGGCCCCCAGGCCCAGGCCTCTTCTGGGAGTTGGGGGAGCGGTGGCCGTAGGCAGTGTCTGAAGGTGGTCTGCAGGCCCCTTTCAGCTCCACTGGTTTGAGCTGCATTTTCTCCCCACCTGCAGCTGGATTCCTGGCTGGCTGTCTCACCAGCTCACAGACGGCTTCCATCCGACTCCCTTGGTGATCCCAGCACAGCACCAACAGCAGAGCTCACCACGGAAAATGCCACTCCAGCCCCCACTCAGGACCCCCAGCCCAGCCCAGCCCAGGGCGAGCAGAGCCACACCCTGCATACAGCAGGCACTTCACGTCCCTTCGCCTGCAGCTCTGGGAAGACGCAACCTCTGCTGTCCTGCACAGCCCGGACTCCTGCTGGCTCTGACCTCATTCCCCTACTCCCTGGCTGATGCCAAAGCCGCTGGCCAAGGACACACAGCGCAGGTTTAGGAGAAAGCAAGCTTAAGGCCACTCAGCCTCCGTAGACCCAGACCCACTGTTCCTCCCAAGCAAGCAAAAGGGTGATGCAGAGCAGCCGGGCCAGGCGGATCCGGGGCCAGCTTCGTCTGGCCGGGAGCAGGACACACACCAAACCCATGGCACCGCGCTTTGGGTGGCTTCTGGCACTAACGGCGATAACTTGGCTCCACACAGAAGGACAGACAGACATGCACATGCTGCAGTCTCCAGCCCACACCTGCCAGTCATGTGACTTCCGAAATCAGACCGAGTGTGTCCACAACGGCATCATAAACTGGTTCATAGGAGCTCCATTTTTCTTTCAAAAAAGGCATGTTAAATCCACATATGAAGGAAGTGTGTTCATGGAATCCAGGTCATCACCCCAGAGCACAGCAAACCTTCATGTGAACCACAGGCACAGAACCTTCATCAATGAAGTGTGCTCAGCATTAACCTTCAGAAGCTGATGACACTGTTTTCACTTTAAGCAGAAAAGAGGAAAGTTAGAACAAGAGAAATGACAGATATTTCATAAGCTTGAATATAAATAATAAATATCAAGTCTGAAAAAGACAGGATTCTTACCTCACTGGGATGGAAAAGGCTTGAATGGAATCTGAAGTATACAAGGGAAAAGAACCCAGGAGAAACTTCCTCCATGCCTGTTGAGGGCACTTCTTTCTCAGAAGTGAATGGATCCTGCTTTTTGCGGACATAGGTGCCTGCAGTCGCCAGCGCCTCTCAGAACATCAAGACCGCACTGGGGAGAACCCACGGAAGTGGACAGGGCTGCTGGCCAGGTGACTTCCCCCACAGGGGCCCCAGAGCCAGGTGAGGACACCTCCAGGGAACGTGCACCCCAGACCGTGAGGCAGTGGCAGTCCCATGGGAGCAGCAGTGCCACACAGAGCCTCTGCACACGGGATCCGCCTGGGCTGCACCTTCAGCTCTGCCCCGGAGGTGGAGGAGGTGGGCTGTTTAGTGGGAAATATGTTCTAGAGGAAAGATGGCAAAAGGTGTCCAAATACGTAGTGAAAATCCAGTTAAACATTTACAATTTATTAAACTTTTTGGTCAAAATAGTTGAACAAATATATACAATCCCATTTTACTAGAACTGTCTGTTTAAGGACTAGGGTTGACTAATGCTTAAATAACTCTGTTCCACACCTCAGACTTTGTAAATTGTGTCACAATCAATATACAAAAATAAAAGTACTTTTAGATTCTCAATTTCTAACTTAATGTGAACTCAAGTGGCACTGTGTTAGCATTAATTCAGGGTATTGACGGACACCCTGTTCTTGTGATGTGGATTAGTAATCAGCACACACCTCCATCTCCACTGAGGCACGAGGAATCAGGATCAGCACACACCTCCATCTCCATAGGGGCATGAGGAATCAGGAT
>NW_022326402.1:0-17186 GCF_002776525.5 Piliocolobus tephrosceles | reverse complement strand
GGAGATGGAGATGGGGGAGCCATGAGGTGCGGGTAGCATGGTTAGGGGTAGGGTTGGGGTGTGGGGTGGGTGGGGGTCTCGTCTCAGAGAGCGTGGTTGGGGTTAGGGTTGGGACGTGTGGGGTGGGTGGGGATCTGGGCTGTATGTCATTTCCATTTGGCCGCTCTGTAATTGTTTCTGGTAAACTGATAAAGTAAAATGTTTTTCTGAGTTCTGTGAGTTGTAGCAAATTATTGAACCTGAGGGGTGTGTGTGGGATCCCGAGTAGGTAGAGGGACTGGCAAAAACGTGGGTAACCTGGACACCCCATTCTCCACTTGCATCTGTGGGAACAGTCTTGTGGGCTCGACACTAAGTCTAGGTAGATAGAATGGAATTGAATCGTTGGACACCCCGGTGGTGGTGACTTGGTGTCCCACATTTGATGTTAAGAGTGGCATCGGGCAAGAGACATCTTCAAGCTCCATTTGTGTTTCATATCGTCAGATATCTGAACAACACTTGTGGCAATACTGTCTAGTCAGATGGTGTGGTCTACACATCTCGGAAGGCACTGTGTAGCCTCTGCCAGAGTGTGGGGCAGACTGGCCTGGGCCTTTCTCCTGCAGTGAGCTCCAGGCTCCAGGACAGACCCTGGCCTGCCTTTGTATTAGGGATGTGCTTCTTGTGGGCCAGGACATGAGGCAACGTGAGAGGCCAAAGAGAACATCATGTGTTAATTTGAAAATTTGTGTGATCATTTCATTAGCAACTTACTGGGAGGCTGTTGATGGTATAAGTTGCAGATCCACATTTCCTTCCTGGGCCTTCGGTTTGCTTTTTTCTGGTTAATATGAAATATACTCAGCAACAAGTGGTGTATTGAGGCTGGGCCAGGCCTCTTTCAGGAGAGATGCCTAGTGTGTGTGGAAAGTTGAACACCTGCCTTTGCTTCCAGTGAACATGACGGATGAAGAGCCTGCTCTGTTCCCCCTAATAGCATGGTGTTAGTAGTGCTGTGTTGGTTTAAGGACAGTCAGCAGCTCAGGGTGATTATTCTACTTACTCAAATTATAGTGACTGCAAAATGAGATAATTCCATTGTTCTCCTCCGTAAGTTTCTCCATCTTTTGTGACCTGCACTTTCCTCTGCTGCACTCCATCCTCCATACACTACCAGAGGAAGCTTTTACCAGATTTGCTTTAAATAAATAAACCTATGACACAAAGTAGAGAAATTATCCTGGGCCCAAAAATAGACATGTGCCTATGTGCACGCTTGATGTCTGACAACGGAAGCAGCCCAGAGCAGAGGCGAGGTGGGAGCTGCCTGCAATAAATGGGGCATCCGTATCACATCAGTGGAAAAATTAATCCACATAGATTTTGGATCTAAATGTGAATGTCGTAACAGTAGAGCTATGTGAAAATAACAGAATAGAATAGAATAGCTCAGCTCAGGAAGGGATTGCTACATTTGACTGAATTAAAATCAAGAACTTCTGTACATCAGAAGGCATGATAAGTGAAAAGAACCAGCTACCAAGTGAAAGTTACTTGCAACACATTTAAATATGCAGAAAAATGCATATCTAGAGTACAGAATTATCCCAGAAAAATGCATATTTAGAGTATAGAATTATCCCAGAATTGCACTTTTAGCAGTAAGGGAACGGGAGCAGTGTTCCAGCCTCAGTTTCTATTTATAATGGTGACAAGGAAAAAATACTGCTGGATGCCCATAAATAAGAGAGATAATAGAGAAGAATGAGAGATTTGAAGAACTAGTTCAAAAAAGATGCTATCCAGATGGCTAGCAAACTTGTAAAATCCTGTTCAACATTGTTAGAAATTAAATACATGCAAAGTAAGCCACACAATACAAGTAATAGAGGCTGGGCATGGTGGCTCACACCTGCAATCCCAGCACGTTGGGAGGCCGAGGTGAGAGGATTGCTTGGGCCCAGAAGTTCGAGACCAGCCTGGGCAACATAGCGAGACCCCATCTCCTAAAAATAATAGCCAGCAGTAGTGGTACATGCCTGTAGTTCCAGCTATTCCGGAGGCGTCAGCTAGAAGATGGCTTGAACCCAGGAGTCTGAGATTATAGTGAGCCTTCATTGTGCCGCTGCACTCCAGCCTGGCTGACAAAGTGAGACTCCGTCTCTAAAAGAAACAGAAAATACAGTTCAAACCTTTTAAAGAAAACTGTAAATCCCTTAAGCTTATGTTGACATTATTTTTTTAAGACCCCTTTTTCCAAATAATAGCCTTTTTCTTATAAAAGCTCACTGCAAGAAAACATTCTAATTGGATTCTGGTGACTCAGCAGAGTTACTGGACATTTGCTTGGTATAAAGAAACTGCAAGACATGGACAGATACGTGGTCTCAGCCCCAGGAGGCTTCCTTCCTGTACGCAGGGAGTGTGTGCGTAGACAGTCACTGCCATGCGAGTAGGCAGAGGGATGTCTTCAAGGTGGGGTTAAGGGATGGTTCCTGGTGTGTCACCATTGCTACCTCTTGGAAATGGAAGGGCAGGCTGGTTAGATATTAAGACCAGATTCCAGAGTGGGTAGAAAATTCCATCTGTGCCCCTTTTTTTGTCCCCAACAGGCTCCTGGGTGGAATTGCACTTTAGCAATAATGGGAACGGGAGCAGCGTTCCAGCCTCGGTTTCTATTTATAATGGTGACATGGAAAAAATACTGCTGGACGCACAGCATGAGTCTGGACGGAGTAGCTCCAAGAGTTCTCACTGTGACAGGTAGGTGCACGTCAGCAAGTGTATGTGTTACAGTGCTGATGTCTTCAGTGGGTGACAGTCACAGCGGGAAGTGCCACCTCTAGGAGAGGGGGCTGCTGTTCCCCTCAGGCCACGTTCGGGAGTGGCTCCTGCTGTCCTCTTTGGGGATGCAGCGTCCTGGGACTCAGTCTGTGGGGAGCCATGTTCAAGTCGCCAGTGGGCAGCAGAACAGCCAGAACCCCGCTCTGAGAAACGCACTCACGTGCCTCAGCAGGGCTGTGGTCGCAGGAGGAGTGGTTCCTGGTTAGCAGCACTTCTGAGCGACTCCAGGGTAGAGTGGCTGAGTGGTCAAAGGTCGCGTGCCCTTGAGAACTGTGCAACAGACCGTGAAGGCGGCAGGTGACAAAGCCAGCCGCTCGCCAGTTGCCTCCCCCCCGCCTCTTCTCTGGAAGACTGGCTAGCTAACTCCTGTCGGGCTCAGCCGAAAGGGCTAAGGAATGGTTTGGCTCTGGCTGGTGCTGGGTGGAAGGGAAGACGCATACTGGCTGGAGCCCCTCATCACGGAGGCGGTTGGAGGCCTTTGGGGTTTGAGCTTCTAATGATAGAATGAATGTTCACATGATGTTCTGTTTTTCTCATTCTATTCACATTGCCAAGCCCACCTCGCTCACAGACACCACAAGATACTAACAGAGCTTCTGAAACAGATACCCATAGCATTGGAGAGAAAAACAGCTCACAGGTAAGCTGGAAGAAGAATGCGACTTACAAGTATTTGTGATCTGTTTGTACAGGAAACAGTTTAAAATGTAATTGAGCACCTCAGAGAAAAGTCAGGCTGTAAGGGCGTCTCCTGTCTTTAAAAAAAACAAAAAAAATCCACAAGCACGTGGGCTGGACACTCAGCGGAACGGGGGCGGCGCCGAGTGGGACACGCAGCGAGGCCTCCTGCCCCTGCCTGCCATCAGGGATACACCCGAAAGGAGGAAGGGCTCCCTGGTGGCTGCAGTCTAGAGAGGGAGGGAGGGACCACTGGAAAGGGTGGCAGTGAGCCAGCTACTAGCTGGTCTTTCCTTGTGATTGTTGGTTGGACAGTGAGTGGGTTTTAATGCTTGCATGCTGTGTGGGACTCAGGCATTACCCACGGGGCCATTTGAGGCCATTCGAGGCCATTCGGTCAGTGTGGCTGTGACTCTGAGGTGTCCTCCTCGTCAGACACTGTCACTGCCTGCTGGAAATTACACCCTGTGCCTTTCCTAGCATTAGTCCTGAGCTAACTGGTGCCTGAGCAGTGCAGCATTCGTGGCTGATCAACCTGGTGATTTAGTGTAAGATCATCTTTTTTAAAAAAGTTTTTTTGTAGAGGCAGGGTCTCCCTGTGTTGCCCAGGCTGGTCTTGAACTCCAGGGCTCAAGTGATCCTCCCAAAATCCTGGGACTACAGGTGTGTGAGTCCGTGTCCAGCCTGAGATGACTTTTCTAATGTTAACAGATACTTGATGGGCTTTACATGCCGGCATTCAGCATTGTTGTGAAAGCGGAGTCTTAGAGGAAAAAGTGTGCGTGGGGTCATTGCCTTGGTTTACTATCATTCTCCCTTCGTACTCTGCAGATAGGGTTCGAGGCAGTGATCAGTACTGTCTTGCTCAGTTATATCTGGTAGTACCTTACTTACCTTGTTGCAGATGAGATGCGTGATAAATGTTTTCTTGGGTGTTTGTTGATGGTGAGAACTTTAACGACAGACCGTGTTCTGTATTTTGGAAGCGCTGTGAGGAAGCATGGCCTTCCAGGCAGGATTAGTAGCTGGCCCTTCAGTGCTAGCTTCCCTCAAGGCTTCCTTCAAGGCTTCCTTCACCAAGGAAACAAGGAGTCCGTTACCCAGGCCTTCTCAGGGACATCCCCCTGGCCCCACTCCAAGGGTTCCAGAGCGCAGCATGATTTCGGGAGCCCTGGCTGTGGATGTGTGGGTGCACCCCAGGGCGTGCGACCTGCTCCTCGGCACATGGGGCTATATCCAGCTTGGGTATACCCAGATGTTTGGTGGGTTTGGGGAGCTATATTCTCCTTTTCAATTTTATTTCTTTTTTTTGAGACAGAGTATTGCTGTTTTCACTGTTTTAAAACAAAATTTTCCCCTTAGTTTTAAAAGGAATTAGATGTTCAGGTACAGAATTCTGAAAATGCAAAAAAGTAGAGAACAACACTGAGACTCTCGGATTTAAAATCCTCTTTAATGTTTCGTGCTGTTATATAATTCTGAGGATTTGGCCGCAGCCGTGGTTATGTGTACATTCTGCCTTTTCCCTCCTGCTTTTCCTGGAAGCATCTTGTAAACCTGCTCACTGTCCAGTGTCCGTTTCCTTCGTCATGTCCCTGTTTTGAGCCATTTTTGGCTGTTTTCATTTTCTTTTGTTATAACCAGTGCTGCAGTCACCATCTTTGCCCTCATGTCACGTGACTTCCCTAGGACCGCATTTGCTGCTGTCAGTACCCCAGCATCTCACAGTGAACCAGATGTATTTACGCCCTGGGTGGGACTCCCCCGAGGTGATCTGTCCCCGGAGGCGGCGAGCGAGCCGGGAGCCGGGAGTCGGGAGTGCGGCGCGGCCCGGGGAAGGCCCCCAGCCCCAGGACTCCCCTTGGACCACAGTCCGGGGCCGTGACACGCGCCTCTGGGCTCTTGAATGGAGCCTGCGGTTGTGAAGCTCCGGTGGGAGGCGGGTGCTTTCTGGTGTCATGCGTGGCACATTAATCTGCATTTAACATCGACTTTCTCTTAGTCTGAGGAAGATGATATTGAGAGAAGGAAAGAAGTGGAAAGCATCTTGAAGAAAAACTCAGACTGGATATGGGATTGGTCAAGTCGGCCGGAAAATATTCCTCCCAAGTGAGTGTGTTCTCAGTGTCACGGGGGCTCCCCTTGACAGAGGACACATCGGCTGACACGTTTCTTCCCGCCTCAGGGAGTTCCTCTTTAAACACCCGAAGCGCACGGCCACCCTCAGCATGAGGAACACGAGCGTCATGAAGAAAGGGGGCATATTCTCTGCGGAATTTCTGAAGGTTTTCCTTCCGTCTCTGCTGCTCTCTCATTTGCTGGCCATCGGATTGGGGTAGGTGATGTGACTCTGTGACTCCCGTCATGGCATGTCGTGGGGCAGTTCTGGGCCGCGGTGATTTATTCGTAAACTATTTCCTGAAGTCCAGATCATCAGTTACAGCTTGGCGCATTTTCGCAAACACACCCACACAGTCACTGTTCAGGTCAAGAAACCACCAGCCCCAAAAGGCCCGAGCACAGGCGCCCTGTAGTGCCGTCTGGCATGGACGCGTCTGCCTGTCGCTCACTGTATATAAATGGAGTCACAGCAGGGATTCTTATGTCTGACCTCTCTGTCCTGTGTGTAGTTAAAAGCAGTCTCATTTCTGCGTAGTACTGCATGGTGGGAACGCCCCCAGCCGTCTGCTGTAGACCGTTGTTCTACTTAACTCTCAGCAATAAAGAAACCAATGCGGTCTCCGATTTTTCTGGCTTGAGTTTCGCTCTTGTTGCCCAGGCTGGAGTGCAGTGGCGCGATCTCCACTCACTGCAACCTCCGCCTCCCAGGTTCAAGCGACTCTCCTGCCTCAGCCTCCTGAGTAGCTGGGATTACAGGTGCCCACCAACACGCCTGGTTAAGTTTTGTATTTTTAGCAGAGACGGGGTTTCGCCATGTTGCCCAGGCTGATCTCGAACTCAAGTGATCGCTCACCTCGGCCTCCAAAGTGCTGGGATTACAGGCGTGAACCGCCATGCCTGACCTTTTCTGGCTTCTTATACTAACTAATTCTGCAGAAAACAGAGACCAGGCAGGTGCCACTGTGGATTCTCAAGAGCTTTAGCTACAGCAGTGATGAAGAGCCAGAGCGGGAAGCCAAAACCACTCGTCCTTGGGCTGGTCCCAGCCTCTCTCAGTGGGGAGGAGGGGTCTAGTCCTGGTGTGCAAACGGTGTTCTGTGGCTGCCGTGTATTGGACAGACTGGAATGCCACTGGGGGCAGGTGGGTTCCGTGGGCCAGAGGGCTCACATCTGGGGTCGAAGGAAACGGGATAAAAGCCACTGAGTTTCCTGGCCGGGGCCTGAGTGCTGCCCGTGTCTCCACCTCGCCCTCCCACGTGTACGGCTTTCTCCTAGCTCTTGTACACATTCTCACGTCCACCCCCATCACCTTTATTTCTGCCAGTGCTTTTTGGAGTCAGACCCACAGACTGCATCACGAGGCAGTTTGCTCTCTGGAGCCTTTTCCAGAACTGTCAAGCAGACTCTGGGGGCAAGGCTTAGGATCCTCATTTTAAATACGAGGTTTAGCCCTTCCTTTCAGGATGGATTTCTGCAGCCACTACTTCCCAACTACTTACTATCCTCCGTCCTGCCCAGGTTTTCAGAGCCTGATACTGCCACTGGCGACCCACACCCCTCAGCAGCTTTCCAGAACCGCACTATAAAATCTGCTCCGAAAGCTGCGGCAGCAAGGTCTGTGCTCACAGTGCCCAGCCCACCACTGCCCACAGGCCAGGCCAGCCAGGCTTCCGATTCTGCCCCTTCCTGGAGACCCATCCTCCTCCCTCCTGGAGAGACGCCCGCTGGTCAGCTGCAGCGAGCCTCTCTGTTGCCGAGAAGCCTTTTCTGACACTCCTGCGTCTTTAGTTTGGGACATCTCTCCCACTACCAAACTTAAACCACGTGAGGCAGGGTCTTCATTTTTAAGCGGTTGGCCTTGGTGAGGCTGGTGGCGATGAACTGGCAACACCATCTTGCCCTGGTAGGTGACATCCCCCAGCACTGAGTTGGAACAAAGCAGCTTTCTGTCTGGAAACAGTGCTTCAGTTTGGTGATCCTTCTATGCAAGAATACAATCTGATGTTTTCTAATTAATACAAAATACATATTGATAAAACACTCAGTAAAGGATTATAGATAGATTCATTACAACATGTTTATAATGGGTATAAAATCTCCAGTCCCCTTGCATAAGCTCTAACCACAGCGAGCTACCCTGTTTCAGCTGGAACACAATCTCCTGGGAATCACAAGATATATTAACTACTGATTACTTTTTCTGTTAAGGATCTATATTGGAAGGCGCCTGACAACCTCCACCAGCACCTTTTGATGAAGAACTGGAGTCTGACTTGGTTCGTTAGTGGGATTACTTCTGAGCTTGCAAGGCAGCTCACTGAAGAGCCGTTAGATCCTGGGGTGGCCGCGTCACTTGTGTTTATTTGTTCTGTAAATGCTGTGTTCCTAATTTAGTAAAACAAAACGACAGACACTAAAATCATGTTGATCTATAATTATACCTATGAGATCAATTAATA
This sequence comes from Piliocolobus tephrosceles, assembly GCF_002776525.5. NCBI lineage: Eukaryota > Metazoa > Chordata > Mammalia > Primates > Cercopithecidae > Piliocolobus > Piliocolobus tephrosceles. Next base: position 9,102 of record NW_022326402.1, on the reverse strand, counting down.
AGCATGTCAGACTGATATCTATTGTAAAAATTTGGTAGTGAATTTTCATTGGATATTAGATATAAATATCTGAATATAAATAATTTTAATATCCTAGTCATGATGTATGTTGTATTTTAAAAATTATCTGCAACCTTAGTTCAGTTGAAGTACTTTATATTTCAAAAGAATGAATAACATTGATAATAAAATCGCTACTTTAAGGGGTTTGTCCAAAATAAATATTGTGGCCTTATATATCACACTATTGTAGAAAGTATTATTTAATTTAAATGGATGCAGGTTGTCTACTAAAGATTATACATAACTATACTAATTGTTCATAATCAACAGAAACCAAGATAGAGCTATAAACAGCTGTACAGTTCATACACTAAACTCTTCTTGCTTTTGCAGTATAAGGAATTAAGACTCCGATCATTAGGTAATCACCTTGGATGATCAGTTTTCTGCTGAAGGCACCTGCTCAGTGTCTTTTCCTCTGTCACTCTGCATTGGTGAATTTAATCCTCTCCTTTGTGCCCAACTTGTGTGTGCTTTTAAAATCAGCTTTATTCTAAGCAATTCTGTGTCTACTTTAAAAGACTGGAAATGGGAAAAAAATAAATAAATCTTTGCTAAATCCTTCAGATTACTGTATTTACATATGGTTTCAAATCAGACGTCATAATAGCTTCTTGATGAAACCAGGACTGGTCCCTATTTTGTCATTATCTTTCCTACAGCAAGCTTTTTAGAAAGGCTGCCTGCCGCGTTGGTGTTTCACCTTTCCACGCGTAATTCGGGTGTGAAATCTAACGTTGTCATTTGTAAAGATCTCTGTTGATACTACCTTGGAAGCAGTCATCTCTAAGTCTTACATCTGGAGGAGGTGGATGGCATGACATCAGAATTCCTTTATATAATTTAACCTCAGAATAATCTGAGATCATTTCGAAGCACGCTGGTCAAGGAATTCCGTTTTTGTTTTAGAGCAAATAAGTTTGCTGTTTGTCTTCCATCACAAACGTGGAGTTTCACACCTTATAGAGCTTAGTGAACCCCTGCTCACCATCCAAGTTAGCACACAACAGAGCCAGCCACGTGTCCCCCTCACAGATGATAATGGCTGAACTCTCAGTGAAACCAGCTGTACGGCCGGGCACAGTGGCTGACGCCTGTAATCCCAGCACTTTGGGAGGCCGAGGTGGGTGGATCACCTGAGGTCAGGAGTTCAAGACCGGCCTGGCCAACGTGATGAAACCCCATCTCTAATAAAAATACAAAAAATTAGCCGGGCGCAGTGGCACGTGCCTGTAATCCCAGCTGCTTGAGAGGCTAAGGCAGGAGAACTGCTCGAACCCGGGAGGCAGAGGTTGTGAGCAGAAATCACGCCACTGCACTCCAGCCTGGGAAGGAGAATGAGACTCCATCTCAAAAAAGAAAAATAAATAAATAAATAAATAAAACAGTTGGAGGTACTGAGCTCTGGGACTGGGCCAGTGTGATGGCTCCACACCTGTAATCCCAACACTTTGGGAGGCCCAGGTAGGAGGATCACACGAGTCCAGAAGTTCGAGACCAGCCTGGGGGGGGAGCATAGCAAGACCCTGTCTCTACACAAAATACAAAAATTAGCCTCGTGTGGTGGCACACACCTGTAGCCCCAGCTACTCAGGAGACTGAGGCAGGAGGATCCCTTGAGCCCAGGAGTTCAAGGCTGCAGTGAGCCAGGAGAGTGCATGCGGCCTGGCAAGAGCAAGGAAGACCCTGTTTCAAAAAAGCAGAACTCTGGGACTGGAGTGCTTTAGACAGATGGGACAAGAATCAAGTTCTCTAGAGGTGTTTTCCATTAGATTGTAACATTAAATGTTTCATTAAAAACGAAGTCTGATGTGTGTATCAACGTTTTTATCTTTGAGGTAGGGTAATGGCAGTAAGTGAGCCTTTCTGAATAGCTTTTGTAAACAGCCCTTCTTTTCTACAGTGGTTAATACAAATAACTGCCCACACCACTCATTTCATTAACAAGTTTACAAAATTAACATTACCTAAATGATTTTGATAGAAAAACATTGAACACTTGGCCACTATTTATCTAATATTTACTCCGATGCAGACATTTGCCCATACACATCTGCTTAGGGTGTGGAACATGACGCCTACACGTTGCTTACAAGGAATGCGCATGGCTGCAAGAGAGGAGTCGGCAACAACTCAAAAAACTCCAGCCCTGCATCTATGCTTTGGACGCATGACCTGCTTCCAGGAATTCACTCTGGAGACAGACCTAGAAACTTCCATGTGCACATGCACGAGGATATAACTAGGTAGTATTTATTATAACATGATTGTCTTAAAATTCTTGAAACAATTGAGGTGCCCATGCACAGAGGCGAGTAAGCGACACTGCTGCCCTGCAGGGTGGCGCTTTGCCACTCGGGCACGACGGGGAAGAGCTCGGGATGAGGAGTTTCCAGGGAATGTGAAGTAAAGCAAGGTGCAAAAAGAGATGTGTCCCTAGCAGAAAGGAAAGAACATTTGGTAGCAGCTCTTTGAAACAGGAAACCTGTAGCAGTTTTAAGACAGCCCCCGGCCAGGCGCCATGGCTCACGCCTGTAATCCCAGCACTTCGGGAGGCTGAGGCGGGTGGATCGCCCGGGCTCAGGAGTTCGAGACCAGCCTGGCCAACACGGTGAAACCCCATCTCTACTAAAATACAAGAAAATTAGCCAGGTGTGGCAGTGTGCACCTGTAGTCCCAGCTGCTTGGGAGGCTGAGGCAGGAGAATTGCTTGAACCCGGGAGGTGGAGGTTGCAGTGAGCCAAAATCGCGCCAATGAAGGCCAGCCTGGACGACAGAGCAAGACTCTGTCTCAAAAAAAAAAAAAAAGTCCCCTAGTTTTTTTTGACAACAGCCCTTAATGAGTGATGTGGGTCTGTGTCCCTTCAGCTCTGGACTCTGCCAACAGGACAAGGAGGCAGTGATGCCAGTGGTGCAGCACCACTTCCTGGGCCCACCCAGCCTTAAAAAACTGGCAGCTGGCCCTTCCTGTCTCTTTCGGGGGTGCATGCTCTTGGCCGTGCTGGGAGGAAGCCACATTGCTCAGTAGAGAGGCCTGGTCAGATAGGATCCAGCAGCTAGCACCCCTGCCAGCCATGTGGCCCCCTCTGGATCCTCCAGTGCCAGGAGCGATGCCCTCGCCGACTGTCTGGAGCACAGATGAACTGAACCTGCTAAGCCCCGTCCAAACTGCAAATGGGTGGACCAAATACAGGATTATTTAAATATGTAGTGTACTTTATGTGAAAAAGCTAAGCAAAATATATACGCATACCTGCTCATTTGTGCAAAAAAAAACTGGGGTAAGGTAGAAATAAATGAGACTGGTTACCACGGGGTGGAAACAGGTGGAGATGGAAATGGGAAGAGGGTGGGAGCGGTGCAGCTTTTTGTGAAACAGACTTAGAACCACACGAATGTTTCACATGCTGCCAAATTCGAAAACACTATTGTGGGGGGAATCCAAAATGGAATACCTACAATAAGGGAACCTCACTGTTACAAATAATAAAGCCACACTGAAGGGGTAGGCTGCTGAGCTAAATGATGGCCAGAGAACACCGTTCGGGATGGATACTGCAAGGTGAAAGTGACATATTTAAAAAAAGAACGTAGTATACTCTTGCTAGCGAATTTGCTTTCCGTGGGTTGGCAATCCTGAAACCACAGGCGTACTAATACTGTGTGATGTTACACATAATGACAGCCTGATTTCCCACTGCTGGACAGTCACAAGGAAGGCTAGCATGAAGCCGTGGGCTGGCTGGGTTTGGTTTAGCAGTGAGTTGCGGTTTGAGCTGGAGCTGTGTGTGGCGGGGTGTTCCAAGTGCCACTCAACAAAAGGGCCTGGAAGCAATGAACCTCCAGCAGCCCTGGGTCCCGGTGGTGGTGATGGTTATTTGTCTCAAAAAAAAAAAAAAATAATAATAATAGAAAGTCACCATGAGGCAAATACCAATAACTGCTGATTTGTCGACGGAAACTAAAGTTACTGGGTTCTTGAGAGGATATTCTCATTGTGTCCCCACAAGATACTCATTACACCAAGGAAAATAGTGACTCTACAGTGAAGAGACCTGGTAGACACCACCTACATCGTGATTTGATGCAGAGGAGGCCAGATCTCTTCCGTGTTCTTGCCACAATGCATAATTGCAGTTTAATCACGAGAAAATATCAGGCAAACTAAAACTGAGGGGGAGTCTACAAAATGCCTGCCCACACTTCCCAAGTGCTCGGGTCCTAAAGACTGCAAGAGAGACTGGAAGACAGGGAGACAACAAAATACAATGTGGGCCCATTGGAAGGGCCCTGGACAGGAAAAATGGACACTTGTGAGACAGCCAGGCAGGTGCCCAGGCAGGTGCCAAGACAGGTGCAGGTGAGGCTGCCAGCCCTGCACGGTGCGAGTCTGCAGGAGACACCACTGTTAGGCGGCTGGGCGAAGGCTGCAGGATTTCCAAAACCTGTCCAAAATTATTTCAAAGTACAACACTAAGAAGGAAAATAAATAGAAGATACCTTTTTACTTAAAAAAAAATTTAAAAAAGTGTGTGTGGTCCCTGGATGAGGGGTGTCAGCGCTGCCTGGGGGCTTGTTAGAAAGACAGAGCCTCAGAGCATAGCCCTGTGGCGTCAGAAGCCGCATCCTACACGTGAGGCGACGCCACCGTGCAGCGGCCAGTGAGAAGGCTTCGCAAATGGGTGAGGACAGCCTGCCCAGGCGCGTGCAGTGAGGACAGCCAGGTGCTCCCCGGCATGCACAGGATACTACCCCATGTGTAGAAACGGGAAACAGGAGTGAAACTTATTTGTGTTTGTACAAAAACTGAAGTACCCCCAAGAAACAAGTATCCAAAATGATCCACAAGGGCAAGACTTTGTCACCCTCCTCTGGGGACTTGTAAATGGTGTACGTATGACCAGTTCACAGCTTCTTTAAGAAAAAACACTTCCAGTAAGAACCAGGGTTACACTGTGTTGACATATTTAGGTTTGGACAACAAATTTCCCCTGAAAGTTCTTGGAATCATAAATTAATGTTTCCCATCGTCCTGGAACAGACACACTTAAAAAGATGTCCCAACCTTGTTTTGAGATGGAGTCTCACCCTGTACCTTGTTTTGAGATGGAGTCTCACTCTGTTGCCCAGGCTGGAGTACAGTGGCGCGACCTTGGCTCACTGCAACCTCTGCCTCCCGGGTTCAAGTGATTCTCCTGCCTCAGCCTCCCAAGTAGCTGGGATTACAAGCGTCCACCACCACGCCTGGCTAAATTTTTTGTATTTTTAGTAGAAATGGGGTTTCACTATGATGGCCAGACTGGTCTCAAACTCCTGACCTCGTGACCCCCCGCCTTGGCCTCCCAAAGTGCTGGGATTACAGGCGTGAGCCACGGTGCCTGGCCCCAGAAATAATTTTCTAACAACTCCAAGACAAGCAAGTGAATTGTCTAAGGTCACACAGTCATCTTCAAAGGTATAATATTAATAAATGGAAAGTAAGTACCACTGATTATGAAACTCGATGTCATGCAGTCGCCCACTCCAAGCAGACGCAGCTCTACCTGGACCTCTGATCGGCGGAAGTGCAGCCACCTCTGGGCCTTGGCTGGGCTGAGGTTGTGGGGTGGAGCCTGGTGGGCAGTTGTGTGGTCTGGGCCTGGCCATCTGCGGGGTTGGTGCAGTGCAGGCAGCCCCTGCCAGTTCTGACTGGGTGGTGCCAGTGTTTTGCATCTATACACCAGCAATGGACAGTCCCTGCAAATCTGCAAGGGACCCAGTCTCCAGCTGAGTTGCAGGTCCAGGAACACAGCCTGTTAGCAATGTCCAAGACACGTCTCAAGGATAAGAAGAAAATGGAGAGCTACAGAGCCTAAGACAATGGGAGTTGCAGAATCAAAAACTATTACGATCAGAAGCATTTCCCGGCAACCAAAAGGAAAATGAAAACAGAATGTGACTTTAACCACTCACCAGATGGAGACTGTGATTATTAAAGAAATCACAGGTTTTGCTTCTTTGCAATCTACAGCTGGTGAGTGAGTGAAGGTGACTGCATGCAGCTGGTGAGCTTTCTTAGGACGGTATTGCCCCTCACCCCAAACCCTTTTTCTCCTGCGTGATGGTGTGATTTCATGAAATGCAGTTTCAGTTCTAACCTCACCATTCCACTGTCAGGGATACCGGCCACTGCAAACCAGGATCGATTTGGTGTCTGTCACTGGCAGCTAGTCTTGTATTTTAAGACACCAGTTTCTGTTATATTAAAAAATACACTAAAAGGTTCTAATTGGAGATATTTATACAAAATCATTGTACAGGCCAGCCTCAGAAGCAGAGTCCTGGGCACCGGTGCTCCCCAGAGGGCAGTGCCGCCCCCTGGCCACCTGCCTTGCTGGGCTCTCACTTCCAAAATCCCTGCAGGTTCTGACTGGCACAGGGGGGTGTTTATTCAGGAAATGCGTGCAGGAACTCAGGCAGAGGCGCATGAAATTAGGGACAAGTGGGAGCAGATGGGGTGGGAGTCTGTCAGTCCTTAAGGTAATGTAAAAAGACCCCAGAGGACATCAAGCATGGGTTCCTGTCCTGGGTATGACGCCACCACCTCCCCTGGCCAGAGACAAGTCGCGGCCGCTGTGCTCTTGGGACTGGGTGCAGGGCTGCAGCCAGAGGTGCAGACAGCGGAAGCTGAGGCCTGGCCCAGGACAGCACCGCGTCTGCACCTCTCAGGGCTTCAGGGGTGCTGCAGATCCTAAAAGATCAAGGAGCCCTGGGTGTCCTGTAGGCAGCCCTGCATTGTCACCAGTGCTCTGAGGGGCACACGGGGCACAGAGGCACGGAGCTCAAAGCCAAGCCCAGCATCACCCCAGTGCCCAGCCGGGTGCTGTGGTGTGTGCATCTGTGACCCATGGCCAGGATGGCTGTAGGGAAAGCCCTGGCGCAGAGCCTGCCTGCAGCAGGCACTCAGGAGGGGTTGCCACCCACACCAGCCAAACCCCACAGCTCTGCAGGGCCTGACCTGTGACAGCCCCACGGGGCTGGAGGTGCTGCCCTTACTCAAATCTGGTCTACACTCCATCCACCCCTGCACACTGCCTGAGCAGAAAAGACCCACTGTCGGGGACTGCTGAGCTCGGCTTTGGCAGGCAGCCCCCTCGGATGGGACCCAAGGTAAGAGTGTGGGGCCTGCCAGGCCCCCAGGCCCAGGCCTCTTCTGGGAGTTGGGGGAGCGGTGGCCGTAGGCAGTGTCTGAAGGTGGTCTGCAGGCCCCTTTCAGCTCCACTGGTTTGAGCTGCATTTTCTCCCCACCTGCAGCTGGATTCCTGGCTGGCTGTCTCACCAGCTCAGAGACGGCTTCCATCCGACTCCCTTGGTGATCCCAGCACAGCACCAACAGCAGAGCTCACCACGGAAAATGCCACTCCAGCCCCACTCAGGACCCCCAGCCCAGCCCAGCCCAGGGCGAGCAGAGCCACACCCTGCATACAGCAGGCACTTCATGTCCCTTCGCCTGCAGCTCTGGGAAGACGCAACCTCTGCTGTCCTGCACAGCCCGGACTCCTGCTGGCTCTGACCTCATTCCCCTACTCCCTGGCTGACGCCAAAGCCGCTGGCCAAGGACACACAGCGCAGGTTTAGGAGAAAGCAAGCTTAAGGCCACTCAGCCTCCGCAGACCCAGACCCACTGTTCCTCCCAAGCAAGCAAAGGGGTGACGCAGAGCAGCCGGGCCAGGCGGATCCGGGGCCAGCTTCGTCTGGCCGGGAGCAGGACACACACCAAACCCATGGCACCGCGCTTTGGGTGGCTTCTGGCACTAACGGCGATAACTTGGCTCCACACAGAAGGACAGACAGACATGCACATGCCGCAGTCTCCAGCCCACACCTGCCAGTCATGTGACTTCCGAAATCAGACCGAGTGTGTCCACAACGGCATCATAAACTGGTTCATAGGAGCTCCATTTTTCTTTCAAAAAAGGCATGTTAAATCCACATATGAAGGAAGTGTGTTCATGGAATCCAGGTCATCACCCCAGAGCACAGCAAACCTTCATGTGAACCACAGGCACAGAACCTTCATCAATGAAGTGTGCTCAGCATTAACCTTCAGAAGCTGATGACACTGTTTTCACTTTAAGCAGAAAAGAGGAAAGTTAGAACAAGAGAAATGACAGATATTTCATAAGCTTGAATATAAATAATAAATATCAAGTCTGAAAAAGACAGGATTCTTACCTCACTGGGATGGAAAAGGCTTGAATGGAATCTGAAGTATACAAGGGAAAAGAACCCAGGAGAAACTTCCTCCATGCCTGTTGAGGGCACTTCTTTCTCAGAAGTGAATGGATCCTGCTTTTTGCGGACATAGGTGCCTGCAGTCGCCAGCGCCTCTCAGAACATCAAGACCGCACTGGGGAGAACCCATGGAAGTGGACAGGGCTGCTGGCCAGGTGACTTCCCCCACAGGGGCCCCAGAGCCAGGTGAGGACACCTCCAGGGAACGTGCACCCCAGACCGTGAGGCAGTGGCAGTCCCATGGGAGCAGCAGTGCCACACAGAGCCTCTGCACACGGGATCCGCCTGGGCTGCACCTTCAGCTCTGCCCCGGAGGTGGAGGAGGTGGGCTATTTAGTGGGAAATATGTTCTAGAGGAAAGATGGCAAAAGGTGTCCAAATACGTAGTGAAAATCCAGTTAAACATTTACAATTTATTAAACTTTTTGGTCAAAATAGTTGAACAAATATATACAATCCCATTTTACTAGAACTGTCTGTTTAAGGACTAGGGTTGACTAATGCTTAAATAACTCTGTTCCACACCTCAGACTTTGTAAATTGTGTCACAATCAATATACAAAAATAAAAGTACTTTTAGATTCTCAATTTCTAACTTAATGTGAACTCAAGTGGCACTGTGTTAGCATTAATTCAGGGTATTGACGGACACCCTGTTCTTGTGATGTGGATTAGTAATCAGCACACACCTCCATCTCCACTGAGGCACGAGGAATCAGGATCAGCACACACCTCCATCTCCATAGGGGCATGAGGAATCAGGAT
>NW_022326401.1:4306-6624 GCF_002776525.5 Piliocolobus tephrosceles | reverse complement strand
GACGGACCGGCGTGGTTCCAGCTCTGGCTTCTACTGCGAGGGCTGTGGGCGGGCATCGGGACGGACCAGCATGGTTCCAGCTTGGCTTCTACTCTGTTTACAGACTGACCTGTCAGCCTGTAGCATCTCACGGATATTGACTGAAGACATGAGGTTCCCGGGTCCTCGTGGCGTCGCAGGCAGCATGAGCCTCTTGTTGGTCTGGGTTCCCTATGGCTGGACACATGAGGCCGTGGCTGATGCACACTGAGCTTGGAGAACCCCACTGCTCGCACAGTGGGCAGTAAACACACCTGCACTTTGACTAGAAGAGACATGATCTCATTCCTCAAGGCCGCTTGCTGGAAGCACAGCCCTGAGAAGTGGCCCAGGTGGAGAGAATGGCGTTGTTGGCAGACTCCATGAGAACACACGTGCTGGGTGGCTGCTGCCAACACACCCAGATCTCTCTGGATTTCCTCACATTAAAATCATCTAAACATGAGCTTACGGGTGAAAATTACCAAGCACATACAGGAAAAGCCACCATGAGCAAGTCAGCAGAACCACGGCAGAACTGAACCTCCAAGAAGGCAGCTGTTGAGATCCTAAGTTAAAGAAGATAAACTAAGAATGCTTGAGATATTCACAGACTAGAGGAAGGAAACAGCCTGAACCAGGAACCACATGACTGCTAAACATGACCTGGAGACTGGAAAGGAATCAGAGCATCTAGAAATGACAAGTGTGATAGATGAAACTGTATAGGTTTAGCGGCAGGTCCATTTTGGCTAAATAGATCTTCTATTAGTGGATGGAAAGGAAAACCAGAAGAAATGGGGTCTAAAGAGCCAAACAGAAAACATGAGACACTAGGAGCTGTGGAGGCCAGGATGAGGCACAGCACACGTTTAAACGGAGAAGTGCGGGGTGTGAGGTTTAAAGTGACAGTGGCCAGCAATTTTCACTAATTTATGAAAGCCTGAATACACAGAATCGGGAGGCACAGAAATGCTCATCCATGTCATCATGAAATTGCAGGACACCAAACACAAAGAGAATATCTTAAATGCACCCAAGGAAAAAACACAAATTACCTCCGAAAGCGGACACCAAGAGTGAGACTTGGCTTTGCCGTGGCCACAATGGGAGCCAGAAGCCGTGTGACAGATCCAGCAAGTGTGACTCGTGACTCTCCACTGCCAGCTTAGAGGCAAGCCTTGAAATAGATGACTTGTTCAAGAATCTGCTTGTGATAAAATTATTTTCAAATGGGAAACAATGTATCACAACAGGAAACTCAGTAGAGTGAGCTGTAAAGGGAGCGTGGCCCTGCAGAAAGGGGCTGAGACAGATAGGGGAATGCAGCTGGCAGGGAAGGGCAGTGCGGACTCGGCAGCTCTGCCAGCTGGATGACCTCAGTTAACTGTGTTGGGGGGAGAAAAATTAGAGCCCTCACCAGCCCCACACAATATATAAGCTCCGAGTGTGTGTAAGCCTGAGGCATCTTCGCGAGCTCTGGAGACAGAAGGGCTTTAACAAGGCCCCAAAAGCCCAAGGAAAACATTAAGAAATTCAACTACATTAAATTTTAAACTTCTTTATATTGAAATTAAAAGTGAAAATCCCCAAAAGCATAATGAACAGAGATTAAGTGTCCAGAAGAGGTGCAGAATTAGTAGTCAACAAGAAGGTGGCAAACAATTCAGAAAGGAGCAAACACCATGAATGGGGTTTCGGAGAAATGGAAAAATAAATAGAAATGTTCATCCTTCAGTGATCAGCAAGTAAAGCCAGAGGGACGTCCTTTCACGCCTGTCAGAACGATGATGGTGTAGGGGAGAGGGTGGAGACTGGTGGTCTCACCCAGTGCCCTTCTTGTGGGCCTCCTTAGTGACATTCAGTCCGATTGGGAGCTTCTTGCATGTACAGACAAGAAAACATGCTCAGATACCTGAAATAGCAAACACCTGGAGACAGCCCACAGGTGCAAAATTAGGGGAATGGACAGGTAAGTTGTTCTCTATCATAACATATACTGAAAAGCAGTGAGAATCAGTATTAGAACTACATGGATCACATAGGTGGATCTCACAAATTTCAGGAGGAACGTGTACAGCACAATGGCTACAACGTGTTTAAGGCATACAAGACAGTTTTAAGAATCGGCAACTATTGGCCGGGCGCAGTGAGTGGCTCACGCCTGTAATCCCAGCACTTTTGGAGGCCGAGGAAGGTAGATCATGAGGTCAAGAGTTTGAGACCAGCCTGACCGACATGGTGAAACCCCATCTCTACTAGAAATGCAAAAATTAGCTGGGCAGGCTGGGCACAGTGGC
>NW_022326401.1:0-3906 GCF_002776525.5 Piliocolobus tephrosceles | reverse complement strand
GGGGGGGTTCACTGTCTTAACAGTGACTTGCAGGTGTGCAGTGGGTGGTCCCTGTCTTAGCAGTGACTTGTGAGTGTGCGTGGGGGGAGTCCCTGTCTTAACAGTGACTTTGGGTGTGTGGGGGTGTTCACTGTCTTAGCAGTGACTTGCCAGGTACTTACTGTATTCTTTACTCCTCTTGATATATTTCAAATATTGCAAAATACCCTTAGATTACATATCCCCAAGACCATCTAAAAGCATTCCCAGTAACACTTGCTTAGTCCATTTACTTTCACAGACACACCTGCCTTCCTGCCTGGAAACTTCTGTTGAGGGACCTGATGAAGGGGAGTGAGGCGTTGCAGTGCTGCCTCAGCCCAGTCCCGATTCTCTGTGTGGCAGCGCCTTCTCGTGTTCTAGGCCGCCTCACAGAACCAGTTATGCGCTTGTGTCTGTGTCTGTGTCTGCTGTTCCCTTCCTGGGCCAGCACCGGGCTGCTGGGCAGCGCCCTGGTTTTCAGCGTGGAAACACCCACTCCGGGGCTGGCACTGTCTGTGAAGAATTGAAAAGGGATCATAAATCTGTATAAAAGCTGATCTGCTTTTCATTCTTACCATGCACCAGCAATTCCAGTGTCGGCCGTACATCTTTTGTCATCTGTGTTCTGAATAATGGTTGCTGTTGAGTTTTAATAACATAAACGTAAGCTTCAGATTCACACATTCTTATACTCACCCTTTCGTAAACATTGTGTTCTATGTGGAAACTAATTTCGGGAACTCCCAGTCGATGGCCCTCACGTGCCAACTTGGCTGCACACCCCCGTTCCAAGACCACGTGCACAACTTGGCATTGCTGGAGGGTGCTGGGCACATCTTGTGTCTCCTGCCCCTGTGGTGCTGTGGACTCCTGGATGGAAGCAGGAGATGTGAAATAAACATGGATAGCTGAGTGCAATTTCTCTTTTCTGAGTTTGTCTTTTTTTTTTTTTTTTCGTGCTTTGAAGTTTTAGACAAGGTCAGCCAGACACTAGGTATTTGCCAGCAGCTGGGATCAGTGCTGGGCCATGGAAGGGAAACAGCCCGCTGCTTTCTCATGGCATCTTGAAGACGTGCCGGCATGAAGGTCTCTCGCCGTGCATGACCACGGGGGCAGGACGTGAGGGTGCAGGTCAGTGTCAGAATACGAAGAGCAGGCGAGCTTCGAGGACTGCTGGAGAAATCAGAAGGGCATTGTTAGAACACATCTTTCATCAGAAACTGGACTCACAAAGCCATGGGTCAAATCATGGCGGTGTTTGCTATCATTCAGCCATTTTTCTGTCATTTTTGTAGAAAAAGGAAGATTGCAGAGGTTTTTGCCAATATGAAGTTATGAGGATGTGTGCGTTCGTGGGATTTTTCGACAGCAGAGACATTTGAAAGCCGTTACAATTGATCTTGAAGAAAAAAGCGTGGACAGTATTGTATTGTCTGGAATGTGTTGTGAAATGCAGTTGTTCTAAAATTCTGCCACACTTCGCCCAGTGTTTAAGATTTTTACTATTTCTATCCGTTGCTTCATTTGAAGGAAACTTTTTGAAATTAATAGAAAAGCAGTTTAACTCTGAAGAAACATTGACAGATATGACTAGTAACTGTTGAACATGATAAGGATTATGTTCAGGTCATTATGAATTATTGACAAACTGCAGAATTTAAGGCTTAAACCGTACTGTTACTCATGAGTGAGATAAATGGTGGGATTGTTTCAGAAAACACACTAATGTCATTAAAAGTGTGACTCCATTGTCTTGTTTCTCCTGTGACTTCTTACTGACATGATTATATATAAAGTTCAGTAAGAATCTTCACAGCGTTTCTCTTCGGACTGGTGTTGTGATTGTTCATTCCTGATTTCTGAAAGTAACCGGGTTGTGGGGGAGGGTGCTATGCACTGTGCACCCCAGGGGTGGGGTCTGAGTCCTCGTTGCTCCCCCCACTTAGGAGTGCTGCTCTCTGCTCTTGTTTTGCACAGCGCCATCATGACCGGGTCCTACAACAACTTCTTCAGAATGTTTGACAGAGACACGCGGAGGGATGTGACCCTGGAGGCCTCGAGAGAGAGCAGCAAACCACGCGCCAGCCTCAAACCCAGGAAGGTGTGTACAGGGGGTAAGCGGAAGAAAGACGAAATCAGTGTGGACAGTCTGGACTTCAACAAGAAGATCCTGCACACTGCCTGGCACCCCGCGGACAATGTCATTGCCGTGGCCGCCACCAATAACTTGTACATATTCCAGGACAAAATCAACTAGGGACGCGAACGTGAGGACCAAGTCTTGTCTTGCATAGTTAAGCCGATCATTTTTCTGTCAGAGAAAGGCATCATTGTCCGCTCCATTAAGAACAGTGACGCACCTGCTGCTTCCCTTCACAGACACAGGAGAAAGCTGCCGCCGCTGGAGGCCCGGTGTGTTTCCGCCTTTGGCGAGGCGCGAGGCAGGCGCTACTGCTCACATGGAGACGCTCTCGAAGCAGAGTTGACGGACACTGCTCCCAAAAGGCCATTACTCAGAATAAATGTATTTATTTCAGTCCAAGCCTTCCTTTCCAATTTATAGACCAAAAAATTAACATCCAAGAGAAAAGTTACTGTTGTCAGTTACCGCTCTTCCTTCGACTTTCCCTCTTTCTCTGCCATCGCACTTGGGCCTTCACTGCAGCGTGGCGTGGCCACCGTCCGTGTCCTCTCAGCCTTCCTCTGAGTCCGGGTGGGCTCCGTGGATGTGTGGATGTGGCCCGAGCAGGCTCAGGCGGCCCCACTCACCCACAGCATCCGCCGCCACCCCTTCGGGTGTGAGCACTCAATAAAAACAACACGCTATAAAAAGTGTTTTTAAATCCAAACCTAAGCATTGCCTTTTCATTTGCTTTCATTGCATAGAATGAAGTTATGCAGGGTTCTTCTTTGGAACTAGCTGTTTGAGAAATGTGTCCCCTTCTTTGGCGGCGTGGGGGGATGGGTGCAGCATTTCTGTCCCCAAGCTGCCACCCGCTGTGTTTCTATAGGAGCCCATCAGATACACCAGGTAAGGTCTGGGAAAAACCAGAACCGAGGCCACCTCTGAGAAAGAAAATTGCAAGGAAGAACCGAAAGTGCTGCCGTCCAATTAGCCTGGTTTAAAGTAGCCTCAAGTTCACTATAGATGAAGAAACATGTGCTTTCTTTCTAAGGCTTTTGAGAAAGTACTTTGGGGGAAGTATACTTTTTAAATATTGCTAACATTATATGCATGCTAAATTTCATCCTGCATTTCAAACCAGGAAAATTAAGTAATTTTAATTACATGATGCCACCAGCACGTTTGTTTATTTTCAAGTAGGATCTTTGATACCAGAAATCAGGATTTTCCAAGACATATAATACAGAGCTGTAACAATGCTGGGTGACCAGAGCTTGCTTCTGTGGGATTTAATACACACCCACTACGTGTCCCCGAGGGGAGTGGGGAGTCAGGCTCCCGTGCCCCTGTGGGGATGGAGGTGTGTGCTGATCCCCCATCCCCCTATGGAGATGAAGGTGTGTACTGATCCCCCATCCTCCTGTGGGGATGGAGGTGTGTGCTGATTCCTCATACCCCTGTGGAGATGGAGGTGTGTGCTGATTCCTCATGCCCCTGTGGGGATGAAGGTGTGTGCTGATCCCCCATTCCCCTGTCTAGATGAAGGTATGTGCTGATCCCTTGTGCCCCTGTCTAGATGAAGGTATATGCTGATCCTGATTCCTCATGCCCCTGTGGAGATGGTGTGTGCTGATACTGATTCCTTGTGCCCCAGTGGAGATGGAGGTGTGTGCAGATCCCCCGTTCCCCTGTCTGGATGGTGTGTGCTGATCCTGATTCCTCATGCCCCTATGGAGATGAAGGTGTGTGCTGATCCTGAT
>NW_022326400.1:4313-6633 GCF_002776525.5 Piliocolobus tephrosceles | reverse complement strand
GACGGACCGGCGTGGTTCCAGCTCTGGCTTCTACTGCGAGGGCTGTGGGCGGGCATCGGGACGGACCAGCATGGTTCCAGCTTGGCTTCTACTCTGTTTACAGACTGACCTGTCAGCCTGTAGCATCTCACGGATATTGACTGAAGACATGAGGTTCCCGGGTCCTCGTGGCGTCGCAGGCAGCATGAGCCTCTTGTTGGTCTGGGTTCCCTATGGCTGGACACATGAGGCCGTGGCTGATGCACACTGAGCTTGGAGAACCCCACTGCTCGCACAGTGGGCAGTAAACACACCTGCACTTTGACCAGAAGAGACATGATCTCATTCCTCAAGGCCGCTTGCTGGAAGCACAGCCCTGAGAAGTGGCCCAGGTGGAGAGAATGGCGTTGTTGGCAGACTCCATGAGAACACACGTGCTGGGTGGCTGCTGCCAACACACCCAGATCTCTCTGGATTTCCTCACATTAAAATCATCTAAACATGAGCTTACGGGTGAAAATTACCAAGCACATACAGGAAAAGCCACCATGAGCAAGTCAGCAGAACCACGGCAGAACTGAACCTCCAAGAAGGCAGCTGTTGAGATCCTAAGTTAAAGAAGATAAACTAAGAATGCTTGAGATATTCACAGACTAGAGGAAGGAAACAGCCTGAACCAGGAACCACATGACTGCTAAACATGACCTGGAGACTGGAAAGGAATCAGAGCATCTAGAAATGACAAGTGTGATAGATGAAACTGTATAGGTTTAGCGGCAGGTCCATTTTGGCTAAATAGATCTTCTATTAGTGGATGGAAAGGAAAACCAGAAGAAATGGGGTCTAAAGAGCCAAACAGAAAACATGAGACACTAGGAGCTGTGGAGGCCAGGATGAGGCACAGCACACGTTTAAACGGAGAAGTGCGGGGTGTGAGGTTTAAAGTGACAGTGGCCAGCAATTTTTCACTAATTTATGAAAGCCTGAATACACAGAATCGGGAGGCACAGAAATGCTCATCCATGTCATCATGAAATTGCAGGACACCAAACACAAAGAGAATATCTTAAATGCACCCAAGGAAAAAACACAAATTACCTCCGAAAGCGGACACCAAGAGTGAGACTTGGCTTTGCCGTGGCCACAATGGGAGCCAGAAGCCGTGTGACAGATCCAGCAAGTGTGACTCGTGACTCTCCACTACCAGCTTAGAGGCAAGCCTTGAAATAGATGACTTGTTCAAGAATCTGCTTGTGATAAAATTATTTTCAAATGGGAAACAATGTATCACAACAGGAAACTCAGTAGAGTGAGCTGTAAAGGGAGCGTGGCCCTGCAGAAAGGGGCTGAGACAGATAGGGGAATGCAGCTGGCAGGGAAGGGCAGTGCGGACTCGGCAGCTCTGCCAGCTGGATGACCTCAGTTAACCGTGTTGGGGGGAGAAAAATTAGAGCCCTCACCAGCCCCACACAATATATAAGCTCCGAGTGTGTGTAAGCCTGAGGCATCTTCGCGAGCTCTGGAGACAGAAGGGCTTTAACAAGGCCCCAAAAGCCCAAGGAAAACATTAAGAAATTCAACTACATTAAATTTTAAACTTCTTTATATTGAAATTAAAAGTGAAAATCCCCAAAAGCATAATGAACAGAGATTAAGTGTCCAGAAGAGGTGCAGAATTAGGAGTCAACAAGAAGGTGGCAAACAATTCAGAAAGGAGCAAACACCATGAATGGGGTTTCGGAGAAATGGAAAAATAAATAGAAATGTTCATCCTTTTTAGTGATCAGCAAGTAAAGCCAGAGGGACGTCCTTTCACGCCTGTCAGAACGATGATGGTGTGGGGAGAGGGTGGAGACTGGTGGTCTCACCCAGTGCCCTTCTTGTGGGCCTCCTTAGTGACATTCAGTCCGATTGGGAGCTTCTTGCATGTACAGACAAGAAAACATGCTCAGATACCTGAAATAGCAAACACCTGGAGACAGCCCGCAGGTGCAAAATTAGGGGAATGGACAGGTAAGTTGTTCTCTATCATAACATATACTGAAAAGCAGTGAGAATCAGTATTAGAACTACATGGATCACATAGGTGGATCTCACAAATTTCAGGAGGAACGTGTACAGCACAATGGCTACAACGTGTTTAAGGCATACAAGACAGTTTTAAGAATCGGCAACTATTGGCCGGGCGCAGTGAGTGGCTCACGCCTGTAATCCCAGCACTTTTGGAGGCCGAGGAAGGTAGATCATGAGGTCAAGAGTTTGAGACCAGCCTGACCGACATGGTGAAACCCCATCTCTACTAGAAATGCAAAAATTAGCTGGGCAGGCTGGGCACAGTGGC
>NW_022326400.1:0-3913 GCF_002776525.5 Piliocolobus tephrosceles | reverse complement strand
GGGGGGGTTCACTGTCTTAACAGTGACTTGCAGGTGTGCAGTGGGTGGTCCCTGTCTTAGCAGTGACTTGTGAGTGTGCGTGGGGGGAGTCCCTGTCTTAACAGTGACTTTGGGTGTGTGGGGGTGTTCACTGTCTTAGCAGTGACTTGCAGGTACATGGATAGTTACTGTATTCTTTACTCCTCTTGATATATTTCAAATATTGCAAAATACCCTTAGATTACATATCCCCAAGACCATCTAAAAGCATTCCCAGTAACACTTGCTTAGTCCATTTACTTTCACAGACACACCTGCCTTCCTGCCTGGAAACTTCTGTTGAGGGACCTGATGAAGGGGAGTGAGGCGTTGCAGTGCTGCCTCAGCCCAGTCCCGATTCTCTGTGTGGCAGCGCCTTCTCGTGTTCTAGGCCGCCTCACAGAACCAGTTATGCGCTTGTGTCTGTGTCTGTGTCTGCTGTTCCCTTCCTGGGCCAGCACCGGGCTGCTGGGCAGCGCCCTGGTTTTCAGCGTGGAAACACCCACTCCGGGGCTGGCACTGTCTGTGAAGAATTGAAAAGGGATCATAAATCTGTATAAAAGCTGATCTGCTTTTCATTCTTACCATGCACCAGCAATTCCAGTGTCGGCCGTACATCTTTTGTCATCTGTGTTCTGAATAATGGTTGCTGTTGAGTTTTAATAACATAAACGTAAGCTTCAGATTCACACATTCTTATACTCACCCTTTCGTAAACATTGTGTTCTATGTGGAAACTAATTTCGGGAACTCCCAGTCGATGGCCCTCACGTGCCAACTTGGCTGCACACCCCCGTTCCAAGACCACGTGCACAACTTGGCATTGCTGGAGGGTGCTGGGCACATCTTGTGTCTCCTGCCCCTGTGGTGCTGTGGACTCCTGGATGGAAGCAGGAGATGTGAAATAAACATGGATAGCTGAGTGCAATTTCTCTTTTCTGAGTTTGTCTTTTTTTTTTTTTTTTCGTGCTTTGAAGTTTTAGACAAGGTCAGCCAGACACTAGGTATTTGCCAGCAGCTGGGGTCAGTGCTGGGCCATGGAAGGGAAACAGCCCGCTGCTTTCTCATGGCATCTTGAAGACATGCCGGCATGAAGGTCTCTCGCCGTGCATGACCACGGGGGCAGGACGTGAGGGTGCAGGTCAGTGTCAGAATACGAAGAGCAGGCGAGCTTCGAGGACTGCTGGAGAAATCAGAAGGGCATTGTTAGAACACATCTTTCATCAGAAACTGGACTCACAAAGCCACGGGTCAAATCATGGCGGTGTTTGCTATCATTCAGCCATTTTTCTGTCATTTTTGTAGAAAAAGGAAGATTGCAGAGGTTTTTGCCAATATGAAGTTATGAGGATGTGTGCGTTCGTGGGATTTTTCGACAGCAGAGACATTTGAAAGCCGTTACAATTGATCTTGAAGAAAAAAGCGTGGACAGTATTGTATTGTCTGGAATGTGTTGTGAAATGCAGTTGTTCTAAAATTCTGCCACACTTCGCCCAGTGTTTAAGATTTTTACTATTTCTATCCGTTGCTTCATTTGAAGGAAACTTTTTGAAATTAATAGAAAAGCAGTTTAACTCTGAAGAAACATTGACAGATATGACTAGTAACTGTTGAACATGATAAGGATTATGTTCAGGTCATTATGAATTATTGACAAACTGCAGAATTTAAGGCTTAAACCGTACTGTTATTCATGAGTGAGATAAATGGTGGGATTGTTTCAGAAAACACACTAATGTCATTAAAAGTGTGACTCCATTGTCTTG
Source organism: Piliocolobus tephrosceles (assembly GCF_002776525.5). Lineage (NCBI taxonomy): Eukaryota > Metazoa > Chordata > Mammalia > Primates > Cercopithecidae > Piliocolobus > Piliocolobus tephrosceles. The sequence continues at coordinate 2,129 of NW_022326400.1, read as the reverse complement.
TTTCTCCTGTGACTTCTTACTGACATGATTATATATAAAGTTCAGTAAGAATCTTCACAGCGTTTCTCTTCGGACTGGTGTTGTGATTGTTCATTCCTGATTTCTGAAAGTAACCGGGTTGTGGGGGAGGGTGCTATGCACTGTGCACCCCAGGGGTGGGGTCTGAGTCCTCGTTGCTCCCCCCACTTAGGAGTGCTGCTCTCTGCTCTTGTTTTGCACAGCGCCATCATGACCGGGTCCTACAACAACTTCTTCAGAATGTTTGACAGAGACACGCGGAGGGATGTGACCCTGGAGGCCTCGAGAGAGAGCAGCAAACCACGCGCCAGCCTCAAACCCAGGAAGGTGTGTACAGGGGGTAAGCGGAAGAAAGACGAAATCAGTGTGGACAGTCTGGACTTCAACAAGAAGATCCTGCACACTGCCTGGCACCCCGCGGACAATGTCATTGCCGTGGCCGCCACCAATAACTTGTACATATTCCAGGACAAAATCAACTAGGGACGCGAACGTGAGGACCAAGTCTTGTCTTGCATAGTTAAGCCGATCATTTTTCTGTCAGAGAAAGGCATCATTGTCCGCTCCATTAAGAACAGTGACGCACCTGCTGCTTCCCTTCACAGACACAGGAGAAAGCTGCCGCCGCTGGAGGCCCGGTGTGTTTCCGCCTTTGGCGAGGCGCGAGGCAGGCGCTACTGCTCACATGGAGACGCTCTCGAAGCAGAGTTGACGGACACTGCTCCCAAAAGGCCATTACTCAGAATAAATGTATTTATTTCAGTCCAAGCCTTCCTTTCCAATTTATAGACCAAAAAATTAACATCCAAGAGAAAAGTTACTGTTGTCAGTTACCGCTCTTCCTTCGACTTTCCCTCTTTCTCTGCCATCGCACTTGGGCCTTCACTGCAGCGTGGCGTGGCCACCGTCCGTGTCCTCTCAGCCTTCCTCTGAGTCCGGGTGGGCTCCGTGGATGTGTGGATGTGGCCCGAGCAGGCTCAGGCGGCCCCACTCACCCACAGCATCCACCGCCACCCCTTCGGGTGTGAGCACTCAATAAAAACAACACGCTATAAAAAGTGTTTTTAAATCCAAACCTAAGCATTGCCTTTTCATTTGCTTTCATTGCATAGAATGAAGTTATGCAGGGTTCTTCTTTGGAACTAGCTGTTTGAGAAATGTGTCCCCTTCTTTGGCGGCGTGGGGGGATGTGTGCAGCATTTCTGTCCCCAAGCTGCCACCCGCTGTGTTTCTATAGGAGCCCATCAGATACACCAGGTAAGGTCTGGGAAAAACCAGAACCGAGGCCACCTCTGAGAAAGAAAATTGCAAGGAAGAACCGAAAGTGCTGCCGTCCAGTTAGCCTGGTTTAAAGTAGCCTCAAGTTCACTATAGATGAAGAAACATGTGCTTTCTTTCTAAGGCTTTTGAGAAAGTACTTTGGGGGAAGTATACTTTTTAAATATTGCTAACATTATATGCATGCTAAATTTCATCCTGCATTTCAAACCAGGAAAATTAAGTAATTTTAATTACATGATGCCACCAGCACGTTTGTTTATTTTCAAGTAGGATCTTTGATACCAGAAATCAGGATTTTCCAAGACATATAATACAGAGCTGTAACAATGCTGGGTGACCAGAGCTTGCTTCTGTGGGATTTAACACACACCCACTACGTGTCCCCGAGGGGAGTGGGGAGTCAGGCTCCCGTGCCCCTGTGGGGATGGAGGTGTGTGCTGATCCCCCATCCCCCTATGGAGATGAAGGTGTGTGCTGATCCCCCATCCTCCTGTGGGGATGGAGGTGTGTGCTGATTCCTCATACCCCTGTGGAGATGGAGGTGTGTGCTGATTCCTCATGCCCCTGTGGGGATGAAGGTGTGTGCTGATCCCCCATTCCCCTGTCTAGATGAAGGTATGTGCTGATCCCTTGTGCCCCTGTCTAGATGAAGGTATATGCTGATCCTGATTCCTCATGCCCCTGTGGAGATGGTGTGTGCTGATCCTGATTCCTTGTGCCCCAGTGGAGATGGAGGTGTGTGCAGATCCCCCGTTCCCCTGTCTGGATGGTGTGTGCTGATCCTGATTCCTCATGCCCCTATGGAGATGAAGGTGTGTGCTGATCCTGAT
>NW_022326399.1:2718-6624 GCF_002776525.5 Piliocolobus tephrosceles | reverse complement strand
ATCAGGATCAGCACACACCTTCATCTCCATAGGGGCATGAGGAATCAGGATCAGCACACACCATCCAGACAGGGGAACGGGGGATCTGCACACACCTCCATCTCCACTGGGGCACAAGGAATCAGTATCAGCACACACCATCTCCACAGGGGCATGAGGAATCAGGATCAGCATATACCTTCATCTAGACAGGGGCACAAGGGATCAGCACATACCTTCATCTAGACAGGGGAATGGGGGATCAGCACACACCTTCATCCCCACAGGGGCATGAGGAATCAGCACACACCTCCATCTCCACAGGGGTATGAGGAATCAGCACACACCTCCATCCCCACAGGAGGATGGGGGATCAGTACACACCTTCATCTCCATAGGGGGATGGGGGATCAGCACACACCTCCATCCCCACAGGGGCACGGGAGCCTGACTCCCCACTCCCCTCGGGGACACGTAGTGGGTGTGTATTAAATCCCACAGAAGCAAGCTCTGGTCACCCAGCATTGTTACAGCTCTGTATTATATGTCTTGGAAAATCCTGATTTCTGGTATCAAAGATCCTACTTGAAAATAAACAAACGTGCTGGTGGCATCATGTAATTAAAATTACTTAATTTTCCTGGTTTGAAATGCAGGATGAAATTTAGCATGCATATAATGTTAGCAATATTTAAAAAGTATACTTCCCCCAAAGTACTTTCTCAAAAGCCTTAGAAAGAAAGCACATGTTTCTTCATCTATAGTGAACTTGAGGCTACTTTAAACCAGGCTAATTGGACGGCAGCACTTTCGGTTCTTCCTTGCAATTTTCTTTCTCAGAGGTGGCCTCGGTTCTGGTTTTTCCCAGACCTTACCTGGTGTATCTGATGGGCTCCTATAGAAACACAGCGGGTGGCAGCTTGGGGACAGAAATGCTGCACCCATCCCCCCACGCCGCCAAAGAAGGGGACACATTTCTCAAACAGCTAGTTCCAAAGAAGAACCCTGCATAACTTCATTCTATGCAATGAAAGCAAATGAAAAGGCAATGCTTAGGTTTGGATTTAAAAACACTTTTTATAGCGTGTTGTTTTTATTGAGTGCTCACACCCGAAGGGGTGGCGGCGGATGCTGTGGGTGAGTGGGGCCGCCTGAGCCTGCTCGGGCCACATCCACACATCCACGGAGCCCACCCGGACTCAGAGGAAGGCTGAGAGGACACGGACGGTGGCCACGCCACGCTGCAGTGAAGGCCCAAGTGCGATGGCAGAGAAAGAGGGAAAGTCGAAGGAAGAGCGGTAACTGACAACAGTAACTTTTCTCTTGGATGTTAATTTTTTGGTCTATAAATTGGAAAGGAAGGCTTGGACTGAAATAAATACATTTATTCTGAGTAATGGCCTTTTGGGAGCAGTGTCCGTCAACTCTGCTTCGAGAGCGTCTCCATGTGAGCAGTAGCGCCTGCCTCGCGCCTCGCCAAAGGCGGAAACACACCGGGCCTCCAGCGGCGGCAGCTTTCTCCTGTGTCTGTGAAGGGAAGCAGCAGGTGCGTCACTGTTCTTAATGGAGCGGACAATGATGCCTTTCTCTGACAGAAAAATGATCGGCTTAACTATGCAAGACAAGACTTGGTCCTCACGTTCGCGTCCCTAGTTGATTTTGTCCTGGAATATGTACAAGTTATTGGTGGCGGCCACGGCAATGACATTGTCCGCGGGGTGCCAGGCAGTGTGCAGGATCTTCTTGTTGAAGTCCAGACTGTCCACACTGATTTCGTCTTTCTTCCGCTTACCCCCTGTACACACCTTCCTGGGTTTGAGGCTGGCGCGTGGTTTGCTGCTCTCTCTCGAGGCCTCCAGGGTCACATCCCTCCGCGTGTCTCTGTCAAACATTCTGAAGAAGTTGTTGTAGGACCCGGTCATGATGGCGCTGTGCAAAACAAGAGCAGAGAGCAGCACTCCTAAGTGGGGGGAGCAACGAGGACTCAGACCCCACCCCTGGGGTGCACAGTGCATAGCACCCTCCCCCACAACCCGGTTACTTTCAGAAATCAGGAATGAACAATCACAACACCAGTCCGAAGAGAAACGCTGTGAAGATTCTTACTGAACTTTATATATAATCATGTCAGTAAGAAGTCACAGGAGAAACAAGACAATGGAGTCACACTTTTAATGACATTAGTGTGTTTTCTGAAACAATCCCACCATTTATCTCACTCATGAGTAACAGTACGGTTTAAGCCTTAAATTCTGCAGTTTGTCAATAATTCATAATGACCTGAACATAATCCTTATCATGTTCAACAGTTACTAGTCATATCTGTCAATGTTTCTTCAGAGTTAAACTGCTTTTCTATTAATTTCAAAAAGTTTCCTTCAAATGAAGCAACGGATAGAAATAGTAAAAATCTTAAACACTGGGCGAAGTGTGGCAGAATTTTAGAACAACTGCATTTCACAACACATTCCAGACAATACAATACTGTCCACGCTTTTTTCTTCAAGATCAATTGTAACGGCTTTCAAATGTCTCTGCTGTCGAAAAATCCCACGAACGCACACATCCTCATAACTTCATATTGGCAAAAACCTCTGCAATCTTCCTTTTTCTACAAAAATGACAGAAAAATGGCTGAATGATAGCAAACACCGCCATGATTTGACCCATGGCTTTGTGAGTCCAGTTTCTGATGAAAGATGTGTTCTAACAATGCCCTTCTGATTTCTCCAGCAGTCCTCGAAGCTCGCCTGCTCTTCGTATTCTGACACTGACCTGCACCCTCACGTCCTGCCCCCGTGGTCATGCACGGCGAGAGACCTTCATGCCGGCACGTCTTCAAGATGCCATGAGAAAGCAGCGGGCTGTTTCCCTTCCATGGCCCAGCACTGATCCCAGCTGCTGGCAAATACCTAGTGTCTGGCTGACCTTGTCTAAAACTTCAAAGCACGAAAAAAAAAAAAAAAAGACAAACTCAGAAAAGAGAAATTGCACTCAGCTATCCATGTTTATTTCACATCTCCTGCTTCCATCCAGGAGTCCACAGCACCACAGGGGCAGGAGACACAAGATGTGCCCAGCACCCTCCAGCAATGCCAAGTTGTGCACGTGGTCTTGGAACGGGGGTGTGCAGCCAAGTTGGCACGTGAGGGCCATCGACTGGGAGTTCCCGAAATTAGTTTCCACATAGAACACAATGTTTACGAAAGGGTGAGTATAAGAATGTGTGAATCTGAAGCTTACGTTTATGTTATTAAAACTCAACAGCAACCATTATTCAGAACACAGATGACAAAAGATGTACGGCCGACACTGGAATTGCTGGTGCATGGTAAGAATGAAAAGCAGATCAGCTTTTATACAGATTTATGATCCCTTTTCAATTCTTCACAGACAGTGCCAGCCCCGGAGTGGGTGTTTCCACGCTGAAAACCAGGGCGCTGCCCAGCAGCCCGGTGCTGGCCCAGGAAGGGAACAGCAGACACAGACACAGACACAAGCGCATAACTGGTTCTGTGAGGCGGCCTAGAACACGAGAAGGCGCTGCCACACAGAGAATCGGGACTGGGCTGAGGCAGCACTGCAACGCCTCACTCCCCTTCATCAGGTCCCTCAACAGAAGTTTCCAGGCAGGAAGGCAGGTGTGTCTGTGAAAGTAAATGGACTAAGCAAGTGTTACTGGGAATGCTTTTAGATGGTCTTGGGGATATGTAATCTAAGGGTATTTTGCAATATTTGAAATATATCAAGAGGAGTAAAGAATACAGTAAGTACCTGGCAAGTCACTGCTAAGACAGTGAACACCCCCACACACCCAAAGTCACTGTTAAGACAGGGACTCCCCCCACGCACACTCACAAGTCACTGCTAAGACAGGGACCACCCACTGCACACCTGCAAGTCACTGTTAAGACAGTGAACCCCCCC
>NW_022326399.1:0-2318 GCF_002776525.5 Piliocolobus tephrosceles | reverse complement strand
GCCACTGTGCCCAGCCTGCCCAGCTAATTTTTGCATTTCTAGTAGAGATGGGGTTTCACCATGTCGGTCAGGCTGGTCTCAAACTCTTGACCTCATGATCTACCTTCCTCGGCCTCCAAAAGTGCTGGGATTACAGGCGTGAGCCACTCACTGCGCCCGGCCAATAGTTGCCGATTCTTAAAACTGTCTTGTATGCCTTAAACACGTTGTAGCCATTGTGCTGTACACGTTCCTCCTGAAATTTGTGAGATCCACCTATGTGATCCATGTAGTTCTAATACTGATTCTCACTGCTTTTCAGTATATGTTATGATAGAGAACAACTTACCTGTCCATTCCCCTAATTTTGCACCTGTGGGCTGTCTCCAGGTGTTTGCTATTTCAGGTATCTGAGCATGTTTTCTTGTCTGTACATGCAAGAAGCTCCCAATCGGACTGAATGTCACTAAGGAGGCCCACAAGAAGGGCACTGGGTGAGACCACCAGTCTCCACCCTCTCCCCTACACCATCATCGTTCTGACAGGCGTGAAAGGACGTCCCTCTGGCTTTACTTGCTGATCACTGAAGGATGAACATTTCTATTTATTTTTCCATTTCTCCGAAACCCCATTCATGGTGTTTGCTCCTTTCTGAATTGTTTGCCACCTTCTTGTTGACTACTAATTCTGCACCTCTTCTGGACACTTAATCTCTGTTCATTATGCTTTTGGGGATTTTCACTTTTAATTTCAATATAAAGAAGTTTAAAATTTAATGTAGTTGAATTTCTTAATGTTTTCCTTGGGCTTTTGGGGCCTTGTTAAAGCCCTTCTGTCTCCAGAGCTCGCGAAGATGCCTCAGGCTTACACACACTCGGAGCTTATATATTGTGTGGGGCTGGTGAGGGCTCTAATTTTTCTCCCCCCAACACAGTTAACTGAGGTCATCCAGCTGGCAGAGCTGCCGAGTCCGCACTGCCCTTCCCTGCCAGCTGCATTCCCCTATCTGTCTCAGCCCCTTTCTGCAGGGCCACGCTCCCTTTACAGCTCACTCTACTGAGTTTCCTGTTGTGATACATTGTTTCCCATTTGAAAATAATTTTATCACAAGCAGATTCTTGAACAAGTCATCTATTTCAAGGCTTGCCTCTAAGCTGGCAGTGGAGAGTCACGAGTCACACTTGCTGGATCTGTCACACGGCTTCTGGCTCCCATTGTGGCCACGGCAAAGCCAAGTCTCACTCTTGGTGTCCGCTTTCGGAGGTAATTTGTGTTTTTTCCTTGGGTGCATTTAAGATATTCTCTTTGTGTTTGGTGTCCTGCAATTTCATGATGACATGGATGAGCATTTCTGTGCCTCCCGATTCTGTGTATTCAGGCTTTCATAAATTAGTGAAAATTGCTGGCCACTGTCACTTTAAACCTCACACCCCGCACTTCTCCGTTTAAACGTGTGCTGTGCCTCATCCTGGCCTCCACAGCTCCTAGTGTCTCATGTTTTCTGTTTGGCTCTTTAGACCCCATTTCTTCTGGTTTTCCTTTCCATCCACTAATAGAAGATCTATTTAGCCAAAATGGACCTGCCGCTAAACCTATACAGTTTCATCTATCACACTTGTCATTTCTAGATGCTCTGATTCCTTTCCAGTCTCCAGGTCATGTTTAGCAGTCATGTGGTTCCTGGTTCAGGCTGTTTCCTTCCTCTAGTCTGTGAATATCTCAAGCATTCTTAGTTTATCTTCTTTAACTTAGGATCTCAACAGCTGCCTTCTTGGAGGTTCAGTTCTGCCGTGGTTCTGCTGACTTGCTCATGGTGGCTTTTCCTGTATGTGCTTGGTAATTTTCACCCGTAAGCTCATGTTTAGATGATTTTAATGTGAGGAAATCCAGAGAGATCTGGGTGTGTTGGCAGCAGCCACCCAGCACGTGTGTTCTCATGGAGTCTGCCAACAACGCCATTCTCTCCACCTGGGCCACTTCTCAGGGCTGTGCTTCCAGCAAGCGGCCTTGAGGAATGAGATCATGTCTCTTCTAGTCAAAGTGCAGGTGTGTTTACTGCCCACTGTGCGAGCAGTGGGGTTCTCCAAGCTCAGTGTGCATCAGCCACGGCCTCATGTGTCCAGCCATAGGGAACCCAGACCAACAAGAGGCTCATGCTGCCTGCGACGCCACGAGGACCCGGGAACCTCATGTCTTCAGTCAATATCCGTGAGATGCTACAGGCTGACAGGTCAGTCTGTAAACAGAGTAGAAGCCAAGCTGGAACCATGCTGGTCCGTCCCGATGCCCGCCCACAGCCCTCGCAGTAGAAGCCAGAGCTGGAACCACGCCGGTCCGTC
>NW_022326398.1:0-1189 GCF_002776525.5 Piliocolobus tephrosceles | reverse complement strand
AGGGCTTCCTTCAGGGTCTCTTGTAAGGCAGGCCTGGTGGTGACAAAATCTCTAAGCATTTGCTTATCTGTAAAGAATTTTATTTCTCCTTCACTTATGAAACTTAGTTTGGCTGGATATGAAATTCTGGGTTTAAAATTCTTTTCTTTAAGAACGTTGAATATTGGCCCCCACTCTCTTCTGGCTTGTAGAGTTTCTGCCGAGAGATCTGCTGTCAGTCTGATGGGCTTCCCTTTGTGGGTAACCCGACCTTTCTCTCTGGCTGCCCTTAAGATTTTTTCCTTCATTTCAACTTTGGTGAATCTGGCAATTATGTGTCTTGGAGTTGCTCTTCTGGAGGAGTATCTTTGTGGCGTTCTCTGTATTTCCTGAATTTGAATGTTGGCCTGCCCTGCTAGGTTGGGGAAGTTCTCCTGGATGATATCCTGTAGAGTGTTTTCCAATTTGGTTCCATTTTCCCCCTCACTTTCAGGCACCCCAATCAGACGTAGATTTGGTCTTTTGACATAATCCCATACTTCTTGCAGGCTTTGTTCATTTCTTTTTCTTCTTTTTTCTTTTGGTTTCTCTTCTCGCTTCATTTCATTCATTTGATCCTCAATCGCTGATACTCTTTCTTCCAGTTGATCGAGTCGGTTACTGAAGCTTGTGCATTTGTCACGTATTTCTCGTGTCATGGTTTTCATCTCTGTCATTTCGTTTATGACCTTCTCTGCATTAATTAGTCTAGCTGTCAATTCTTCCACTTTTTTTTCAAGATTTTTAGTTTCTTTGCGCTGGGTACGTAATTCCTCCTTTAGCTCTGAGAGGTTTGATGGACTGAAGCCTTCTTCTCTCATCTCATCAAAATCATTCTCTGACCAGCTTTGATCCGTTGCTGGCGATGGGCTGTGCTCCTTTGCAGGAGGAGATGCGCTCTTATTTTTTGAATTTCCAGCTTTTCTGCCCTGCTTTTTCCCCATCTTTGTGGTTTTATCTGTCACTGGTCTTTGATGCTGGTGACGTACTGATGGGGTTTTGATATAGGTGTCCTTCCTGTTTGATAGTTTTCCTTCTGACTGTCAGGACCCTCAGCTATAGGTCTGTTGGAGATTGCTTGAGGTCCACTCCAGACCCTGTTTGCCTGGGTATCAGCAGCAGAAGTTGCAGAAGATAGAATATTGCTGAACAGCGAGTGCACCTGTCTGAT
>NW_022326397.1:2720-6633 GCF_002776525.5 Piliocolobus tephrosceles | reverse complement strand
ATCAGGATCAGCACACACCTTCATCTCCATAGGGGCATGAGGAATCAGGATCAGCACACACCATCCAGACAGGGGAACGGGGGATCTGCACACACCTCCATCTCCACTGGGGCACAAGGAATCAGGATCAGCACACACCATCTCCACAGGGGCATGAGGAATCAGGATCAGCATATACCTTCATCTAGACAGGGGCACAAGGGATCAGCACATACCTTCATCTAGACAGGGGAATGGGGGATCAGCACACACCTTCATCCCCACAGGGGCATGAGGAATCAGCACACACCTCCATCTCCACAGGGGTATGAGGAATCAGCACACACCTCCATCCCCACAGGAGGATGGGGGATCAGCACACACCTTCATCTCCATAGGGGGATGGGGGATCAGCACACACCTCCATCCCCACAGGGGCACGGGAGCCTGACTCCCCACTCCCCTCGGGGACACGTAGTGGGTGTGTGTTAAATCCCACAGAAGCAAGCTCTGGTCACCCAGCATTGTTACAGCTCTGTATTATATGTCTTGGAAAATCCTGATTTCTGGTATCAAAGATCCTACTTGAAAATAAACAAACGTGCTGGTGGCATCATGTAATTAAAATTACTTAATTTTCCTGGTTTGAAATGCAGGATGAAATTTAGCATGCATATAATGTTAGCAATATTTAAAAAGTATACTTCCCCCAAAGTACTTTCTCAAAAGCCTTAGAAAGAAAGCACATGTTTCTTCATCTATAGTGAACTTGAGGCTACTTTAAACCAGGCTAACTGGACGGCAGCACTTTCGGTTCTTCCTTGCAATTTTCTTTCTCAGAGGTGGCCTCGGTTCTGGTTTTTCCCAGACCTTACCTGGTGTATCTGATGGGCTCCTATAGAAACACAGCGGGTGGCAGCTTGGGGACAGAAATGCTGCACACATCCCCCCACGCCGCCAAAGAAGGGGACACATTTCTCAAACAGCTAGTTCCAAAGAAGAACCCTGCATAACTTCATTCTATGCAATGAAAGCAAATGAAAAGGCAATGCTTAGGTTTGGATTTAAAAACACTTTTTATAGCGTGTTGTTTTTATTGAGTGCTCACACCCGAAGGGGTGGCGGTGGATGCTGTGGGTGAGTGGGGCCGCCTGAGCCTGCTCGGGCCACATCCACACATCCACGGAGCCCACCCGGACTCAGAGGAAGGCTGAGAGGACACGGACGGTGGCCACGCCACGCTGCAGTGAAGGCCCAAGTGCGATGGCAGAGAAAGAGGGAAAGTCGAAGGAAGAGCGGTAACTGACAACAGTAACTTTTCTCTTGGATGTTAATTTTTTGGTCTATAAATTGGAAAGGAAGGCTTGGACTGAAATAAATACATTTATTCTGAGTAATGGCCTTTTGGGAGCAGTGTCCGTCAACTCTGCTTCGAGAGCGTCTCCATGTGAGCAGTAGCGCCTGCCTCGCGCCTCGCCAAAGGCGGAAACACACCGGGCCTCCAGCGGCGGCAGCTTTCTCCTGTGTCTGTGAAGGGAAGCAGCAGGTGCGTCACTGTTCTTAATGGAGCGGACAATGATGCCTTTCTCTGACAGAAAAATGATCGGCTTAACTATGCAAGACAAGACTTGGTCCTCACGTTCGCGTCCCTAGTTGATTTTGTCCTGGAATATGTACAAGTTATTGGTGGCGGCCACGGCAATGACATTGTCCGCGGGGTGCCAGGCAGTGTGCAGGATCTTCTTGTTGAAGTCCAGACTGTCCACACTGATTTCGTCTTTCTTCCGCTTACCCCCTGTACACACCTTCCTGGGTTTGAGGCTGGCGCGTGGTTTGCTGCTCTCTCTCGAGGCCTCCAGGGTCACATCCCTCCGCGTGTCTCTGTCAAACATTCTGAAGAAGTTGTTGTAGGACCCGGTCATGATGGCGCTGTGCAAAACAAGAGCAGAGAGCAGCACTCCTAAGTGGGGGGAGCAACGAGGACTCAGACCCCACCCCTGGGGTGCACAGTGCATAGCACCCTCCCCCACAACCCGGTTACTTTCAGAAATCAGGAATGAACAATCACAACACCAGTCCGAAGAGAAACGCTGTGAAGATTCTTACTGAACTTTATATATAATCATGTCAGTAAGAAGTCACAGGAGAAACAAGACAATGGAGTCACACTTTTAATGACATTAGTGTGTTTTCTGAAACAATCCCACCATTTATCTCACTCATGAATAACAGTACGGTTTAAGCCTTAAATTCTGCAGTTTGTCAATAATTCATAATGACCTGAACATAATCCTTATCATGTTCAACAGTTACTAGTCATATCTGTCAATGTTTCTTCAGAGTTAAACTGCTTTTCTATTAATTTCAAAAAGTTTCCTTCAAATGAAGCAACGGATAGAAATAGTAAAAATCTTAAACACTGGGCGAAGTGTGGCAGAATTTTAGAACAACTGCATTTCACAACACATTCCAGACAATACAATACTGTCCACGCTTTTTTCTTCAAGATCAATTGTAACGGCTTTCAAATGTCTCTGCTGTCGAAAAATCCCACGAACGCACACATCCTCATAACTTCATATTGGCAAAAACCTCTGCAATCTTCCTTTTTCTACAAAAATGACAGAAAAATGGCTGAATGATAGCAAACACCGCCATGATTTGACCCGTGGCTTTGTGAGTCCAGTTTCTGATGAAAGATGTGTTCTAACAATGCCCTTCTGATTTCTCCAGCAGTCCTCGAAGCTCGCCTGCTCTTCGTATTCTGACACTGACCTGCACCCTCACGTCCTGCCCCCGTGGTCATGCACGGCGAGAGACCTTCATGCCGGCATGTCTTCAAGATGCCATGAGAAAGCAGCGGGCTGTTTCCCTTCCATGGCCCAGCACTGACCCCAGCTGCTGGCAAATACCTAGTGTCTGGCTGACCTTGTCTAAAACTTCAAAGCACGAAAAAAAAAAAAAAAAGACAAACTCAGAAAAGAGAAATTGCACTCAGCTATCCATGTTTATTTCACATCTCCTGCTTCCATCCAGGAGTCCACAGCACCACAGGGGCAGGAGACACAAGATGTGCCCAGCACCCTCCAGCAATGCCAAGTTGTGCACGTGGTCTTGGAACGGGGGTGTGCAGCCAAGTTGGCACGTGAGGGCCATCGACTGGGAGTTCCCGAAATTAGTTTCCACATAGAACACAATGTTTACGAAAGGGTGAGTATAAGAATGTGTGAATCTGAAGCTTACGTTTATGTTATTAAAACTCAACAGCAACCATTATTCAGAACACAGATGACAAAAGATGTACGGCCGACACTGGAATTGCTGGTGCATGGTAAGAATGAAAAGCAGATCAGCTTTTATACAGATTTATGATCCCTTTTCAATTCTTCACAGACAGTGCCAGCCCCGGAGTGGGTGTTTCCACGCTGAAAACCAGGGCGCTGCCCAGCAGCCCGGTGCTGGCCCAGGAAGGGAACAGCAGACACAGACACAGACACAAGCGCATAACTGGTTCTGTGAGGCGGCCTAGAACACGAGAAGGCGCTGCCACACAGAGAATCGGGACTGGGCTGAGGCAGCACTGCAACGCCTCACTCCCCTTCATCAGGTCCCTCAACAGAAGTTTCCAGGCAGGAAGGCAGGTGTGTCTGTGAAAGTAAATGGACTAAGCAAGTGTTACTGGGAATGCTTTTAGATGGTCTTGGGGATATGTAATCTAAGGGTATTTTGCAATATTTGAAATATATCAAGAGGAGTAAAGAATACAGTAACTATCCATGTACCTGCAAGTCACTGCTAAGACAGTGAACACCCCCACACACCCAAAGTCACTGTTAAGACAGGGACTCCCCCCACGCACACTCACAAGTCACTGCTAAGACAGGGACCACCCACTGCACACCTGCAAGTCACTGTTAAGACAGTGAACCCCCCC
>NW_022326397.1:0-2320 GCF_002776525.5 Piliocolobus tephrosceles | reverse complement strand
GCCACTGTGCCCAGCCTGCCCAGCTAATTTTTGCATTTCTAGTAGAGATGGGGTTTCACCATGTCGGTCAGGCTGGTCTCAAACTCTTGACCTCATGATCTACCTTCCTCGGCCTCCAAAAGTGCTGGGATTACAGGCGTGAGCCACTCACTGCGCCCGGCCAATAGTTGCCGATTCTTAAAACTGTCTTGTATGCCTTAAACACGTTGTAGCCATTGTGCTGTACACGTTCCTCCTGAAATTTGTGAGATCCACCTATGTGATCCATGTAGTTCTAATACTGATTCTCACTGCTTTTCAGTATATGTTATGATAGAGAACAACTTACCTGTCCATTCCCCTAATTTTGCACCTGCGGGCTGTCTCCAGGTGTTTGCTATTTCAGGTATCTGAGCATGTTTTCTTGTCTGTACATGCAAGAAGCTCCCAATCGGACTGAATGTCACTAAGGAGGCCCACAAGAAGGGCACTGGGTGAGACCACCAGTCTCCACCCTCTCCCCACACCATCATCGTTCTGACAGGCGTGAAAGGACGTCCCTCTGGCTTTACTTGCTGATCACTAAAAAGGATGAACATTTCTATTTATTTTTCCATTTCTCCGAAACCCCATTCATGGTGTTTGCTCCTTTCTGAATTGTTTGCCACCTTCTTGTTGACTCCTAATTCTGCACCTCTTCTGGACACTTAATCTCTGTTCATTATGCTTTTGGGGATTTTCACTTTTAATTTCAATATAAAGAAGTTTAAAATTTAATGTAGTTGAATTTCTTAATGTTTTCCTTGGGCTTTTGGGGCCTTGTTAAAGCCCTTCTGTCTCCAGAGCTCGCGAAGATGCCTCAGGCTTACACACACTCGGAGCTTATATATTGTGTGGGGCTGGTGAGGGCTCTAATTTTTCTCCCCCCAACACGGTTAACTGAGGTCATCCAGCTGGCAGAGCTGCCGAGTCCGCACTGCCCTTCCCTGCCAGCTGCATTCCCCTATCTGTCTCAGCCCCTTTCTGCAGGGCCACGCTCCCTTTACAGCTCACTCTACTGAGTTTCCTGTTGTGATACATTGTTTCCCATTTGAAAATAATTTTATCACAAGCAGATTCTTGAACAAGTCATCTATTTCAAGGCTTGCCTCTAAGCTGGTAGTGGAGAGTCACGAGTCACACTTGCTGGATCTGTCACACGGCTTCTGGCTCCCATTGTGGCCACGGCAAAGCCAAGTCTCACTCTTGGTGTCCGCTTTCGGAGGTAATTTGTGTTTTTTCCTTGGGTGCATTTAAGATATTCTCTTTGTGTTTGGTGTCCTGCAATTTCATGATGACATGGATGAGCATTTCTGTGCCTCCCGATTCTGTGTATTCAGGCTTTCATAAATTAGTGAAAAATTGCTGGCCACTGTCACTTTAAACCTCACACCCCGCACTTCTCCGTTTAAACGTGTGCTGTGCCTCATCCTGGCCTCCACAGCTCCTAGTGTCTCATGTTTTCTGTTTGGCTCTTTAGACCCCATTTCTTCTGGTTTTCCTTTCCATCCACTAATAGAAGATCTATTTAGCCAAAATGGACCTGCCGCTAAACCTATACAGTTTCATCTATCACACTTGTCATTTCTAGATGCTCTGATTCCTTTCCAGTCTCCAGGTCATGTTTAGCAGTCATGTGGTTCCTGGTTCAGGCTGTTTCCTTCCTCTAGTCTGTGAATATCTCAAGCATTCTTAGTTTATCTTCTTTAACTTAGGATCTCAACAGCTGCCTTCTTGGAGGTTCAGTTCTGCCGTGGTTCTGCTGACTTGCTCATGGTGGCTTTTCCTGTATGTGCTTGGTAATTTTCACCCGTAAGCTCATGTTTAGATGATTTTAATGTGAGGAAATCCAGAGAGATCTGGGTGTGTTGGCAGCAGCCACCCAGCACGTGTGTTCTCATGGAGTCTGCCAACAACGCCATTCTCTCCACCTGGGCCACTTCTCAGGGCTGTGCTTCCAGCAAGCGGCCTTGAGGAATGAGATCATGTCTCTTCTGGTCAAAGTGCAGGTGTGTTTACTGCCCACTGTGCGAGCAGTGGGGTTCTCCAAGCTCAGTGTGCATCAGCCACGGCCTCATGTGTCCAGCCATAGGGAACCCAGACCAACAAGAGGCTCATGCTGCCTGCGACGCCACGAGGACCCGGGAACCTCATGTCTTCAGTCAATATCCGTGAGATGCTACAGGCTGACAGGTCAGTCTGTAAACAGAGTAGAAGCCAAGCTGGAACCATGCTGGTCCGTCCCGATGCCCGCCCACAGCCCTCGCAGTAGAAGCCAGAGCTGGAACCACGCCGGTCCGTC
>NW_022326396.1:0-4709 GCF_002776525.5 Piliocolobus tephrosceles | reverse complement strand
GGATGATAGAAAATACTGGCTTAGGTTAGAGTGGTGTTTCATCACCCATCCGAGCAGCAGCTTCCAGTTAGAACTTGCATTCTTCTGTGGCTGTGCACGGTCTGGGCGGCCCCAGCCCTCCTCATATGGGCCCCTTTCCAGCCAGCAGCCGGGAGCAGGGGGCTTGCTTCATCTGCAGCCTCTCCAGGGTCCCTGCCGTCCTCCCTCTGCTGTCCAGCAGCTTGAGCTGGGGTTCCATGTCATATGCTGGTTTTCTTAGTTGTTTCAGCTTACAGGGTGAAACGGGGCCTGCTGGTCTGAGTTGACCCACAGCTGAATTCTGCCCTTCCTTGTTTTTTTCAGTCGAAGAATTTCTGTATAGGGCAGCCCGCGATGTTGGATCTGCTCTAACTACACGGAATAAACTCTTCATGTCAGGAAGAGCAACATCTTTTGGAATAGGGTGGTTTTCTTGCATTTGTAGTTCTGTATGGGAGTGTGGGATTTTGCACAGATGGTGCTAGCTTGCTCTTCCTATTTATATGATTAAGTATGTACTATCTTGCTATTAAGGGCTTTCTGTATAACAATAATAGCAGCAAGATGAAAGCAGTGTTCGCGTGTCGGGGTCTCCCCTGGGCCGGGGCATTGCTGCCGTCTGAGTGTGCTCATCCCAGTCCTCTTACCAGGTGCTCCTTTGGAATTCAGGATGTGTAATCGGCCTTCTTAATAGCTAATCCCCTAAACCTCACCCTGCCGATTATTTGGCGTCCTATTTCACGTGACCGAATGTAACTAATTAAAACCAGCTGAGCCGAGCACTGTGCCTTAACCACACCTTCCAGACATCGTAGACATCAAGCCTGCTAACATGGAGGAGCTGACCGAAGTCATCACCGCAGCCGAGTTCCACCCACACCAGTGCAACGTGTTCGTCTACAGCAGCAGCAAAGGGACCATCCGACTGTGCGACATGCGCTCCTCGGCCCTGTGCGACAGACACTCCAAGTGTAAGTGCCTGCGTCTTGTTTTTGAGACGGAGTCTCGCTCCGTCGCCCAGGCTGCAGTGCGGTGGCGCGATCTTGGCTCACTGCAAGCTCCGCCTCCCGGGTTCAAGTGATTCTCCTGCCTCAGCCTCCCGAGTAGCTGGGACTACAGGCATGTGCCACCATGCTCAGCTAATCTTTGTATTTTAAGTACAGTCAGGGTTTCACCATGTTGACCAGACTGGTCTAACCTCAGGTGATTCCCCCATCTCGGCCTCCCAGAGTGCTGGGATTACAGGCGTGAGCCACCATGCCCGGCCGTGCCTGGCGGCTTTTAAAGCATCTCATTTAGAGCCACTTGTTCTTCAGACATTGACTTGTCTCCAAAGACTTAGAGGGTTCTTCCTGTTCCCCAAGTACCTTTGCGCACCTGGGGAGCCCTCCTTTGCTGGAGCCATCCAAGTGCGGCTGTGTCAGAAGCTGCTGCTAGTAAGTGGAACTCGAGGTCATGCTTCCCACAGGCTTGCGGCTGTAGGGTTAGCACTTGTGGCGCCACTGAGAAGCGGGGTCGTTTATGCCCAGAGCCCGGGTGTCTCCTCAGAGGCTGCCAGCACTGGGTCCCACCAAGAGCCAGCCGTTGCCTCTGCCTCTGTGCGTGAGACCTGGGCTGAAGCCGCCAACACACAGGAGGCTGTTCCCAACTGTTGGAACGAGCTCTGTTTGTGTTGAGCTTGGCCGGATTGGAAGCCACTTCCCTGAGCTGAAAGTCTAGCATTTTAATCCACTGAGCTTTCAAGTTCCTTCTAGGTGTGGGGGGTTCTGGTTTTGTTTTTATTTTTAGCCGTAAAGAATGGGCTCGACTTGTTAAGAACTCCGTATTTCTACTAGAATTCCTGCGATGAAGATCAGTGTGTCGTAGCATTTGGCCTGTATCTTAAGCATAACATTCTTGAGTCAATAATTTCAGATTCCAGTTCTATTTGTCATCAGAGTGACTTATTTGAGTAAATGCTTGGTGTCGGCACGGTTGGCTTCAAGTTAACTTCAGATACTAAGCCAACACACACACACACAGGCTCCTACCTCAAGAAAAAAGAGAAAAAACCTAAAGCAGCTTAAGGTCAAGGAAGCACAAGCCAGGTGCAGTGGTGCGCACCTGTGGTCCCAGCTACCCTGGAGGCTGAGTGGGGAGCATCACTTGAGCCCAAGAGTTTGAGACCAGCCTGGGCAGCATAGCAAGACCTTGTCTCTTAAAAAAAAAAAAAAAAGAAGCACATCTCTCCTGGCCTGAAGTTTACAAAACCTTAAGGCATGACCTTATGCTAGGGCGGTCAGTGGCCCAGTGGGGCCGTGGGCGCCTCTCTCTGCCACAGGTGCAGGTGGAGGGAACTCTGTCAAGTTACTGCAGAGAAAGCAAGGTCTGCTGAGGAAGCACCCAGATCTTTCTGAAAATAGGAATCCAGTTTTGTCACAGTGGAACTTGAGTATTCAGTATTGGAGACAAATCTTTGCTGGCTGGCTTTGACCGGCGGGACCATCTTGGTGGTTAAAATCGGGACGACAGTGTTGCCGGTCAGGGTGGTCACTCCTGCAGACCCACAGCTATCAACCCTCCGCAAAGCAGGCGGTTTCTCAGAGGCGCAGACCGCTGTGTCTGCGTGACCATGTAATGCTGTTTATGTCTTCCTGTGATGTGTATGCGATAGGATTTCACATGCTCGGGCCTGGTGCCGTGAGGATGCAAAGACACTCCTACAGGAATGCGGTGGTGCTGAACCTGGGCCCACATCAGGGTGCCCCGAGGAGCTCCCACAGATTACAGTGCCCAGGACCTTGCCTAGAGGTTCTGATTCAGGGTCCGGATGAGACTTGGGTGTCTCTGCTTCTGATGCCCATTCCTGATGCCCATCCTTTGTCCATAGCTGGTGCTAGAATGTCGTGTCCGAAGCTCTTGCCCACGGAAGTCACAGAAGATCAGAAAACCTAGAGAATCAGAAAGATCAGAAGACCTAGTGCTGTTGAGGCCAAGCCCTTCCAGAGTCTCTGTGAAGGGGCCACGTCCTACTTGAACTTGAAAATGATTTGTTCTCTGATTTTTAAACAGAAGCTGAAAACGTTTTGTTTTGTTTTTCAGTTTTTGAAGAGCCTGAAGATCCCAGCAGTAGGTCCTTCTTCTCAGAAATAATTTCATCCATATCTGATGTAAAATTCAGTCATAGTGGGCGGTACATGATGACCAGAGACTACCTGTCGGTGAAGGTGTGGGACCTCAACATGGAGAGCAGGCCGGTGGAGACCCACCAAGTCCACGAGTACCTGCGCAGCAAGCTCTGCTCCCTCTATGAGAACGACTGCATCTTTGACAAGTTTGAGTGTTGCTGGAACGGTTCGGATAGGTAAGGCCTGCGTGGAGATGAGCCGTCGCCCCAAGCTTGCTGGTTTCCCAGAGTGCAAGGTCAGTGAGGGAGGCGGGCGCCAGAGGAGGACGCTCATAGGTGGTGCTTTCCAGGCCTTTTGATTGATGGATGATAGTATCAAGGTAGAGAAAACAGGATCTCTGAGCACGTTTCTCACCTAGCTTGTCATTCCCTCTATATTTAGACAAGAAGTATAGCACTAGGTACAGGCCGGCTATGTTTTAAATGATGAGTGAACGTCAGTTTTAGTACTTTTTATTATGCCAAAGATGAGTGAAAAGGAAGGAAGTGGGGAAGGGAGTCACCTCACTGGAGCGGCCGCGTTGCAGCCGCCTTTCCTTCTGGGGAGAAGTGGATGAAAACACCCCGGAGCCACTGCCTGTTGTGCCCAGACACAGCGTGGTCGTGGCTGGTGTGAAACACCAATGTAATTTGTAATGTGCTGGTTCTAGGACCTTGATAATTTATTTTGTATACATTCTTTAAAGATATTATGATTAGTGTGGTTGACAGTTATGTTTTATTATTATACAAAAAGTTACATTTCAGATGATGGAAGATGATCTTGCACCATTTTAATACAGAATGTTTGTTCAGAATTTAAAAGTACAGAGGAGTCTGCTATTGGCAATAGGTGATTGACTGGATATTCTGCAAAACCCTCTGGCATAAACACCTAGAAATGCTGGATATGATACAGCAGGTGTCTCTTCAGGTGCATAGTTGAGCCCACAGATAAGCAAGGGAAATCTCACAACAGCCAGAAACTAAGAGGCAGCTGAGGCCAGAACAGCAGCCTCTGAAGGCATCTATTCTGAGAGCAGCCCTGCAGCCCCATCAGCCCATAGCGGGAACCACTGCGCCCGTGAACAGCAGGTTGTGGTGCAGAGCTGAAGCCCTGTCCCACACACGGTGACTTGCTCACGGTGGCTTTTCCTGTGTGAGCGTGGTATTTTCAAGAGCTGAAGCCTTGGCCCACACGCGGTGTGGAGTTGGAACAGGGACCCTGGAAGGTGACGTCTCCCTCCACTGGCAGGTGGAGTCCAAAGTGCAGTTTATGTGTCTGAGGCCTTGCATGGGGGTGGCCAGCCCTCCCTTGAGACGTGGAAGCATAACCTCCCTGCACAGGGTTTGCAGTGTGGGTTTGTTCGGCTGCGTTATGATCTGTCACATCTCATGCCGTGGAGCTCCTGCCTCCACCAGGGCTGTGTGCGGGCATCGGGACAGACCGGCATGGTTCCAGCTTGGCTTCTACTGCGAGGGCTGTGTGCGGGCATCGGGACGGACCGGCGTGGTTCCAGCTCTGGCTTCTACTGCGAGGGCTGTG
>NW_022326395.1:0-4709 GCF_002776525.5 Piliocolobus tephrosceles | reverse complement strand
CACAGCCCTCGCAGTAGAAGCCAGAGCTGGAACCACGCCGGTCCGTCCCGATGCCCGCACACAGCCCTCGCAGTAGAAGCCAAGCTGGAACCATGCCGGTCTGTCCCGATGCCCGCACACAGCCCTGGTGGAGGCAGGAGCTCCACGGCATGAGATGTGACAGATCATAACGCAGCCGAACAAACCCACACTGCAAACCCTGTGCAGGGAGGTTATGCTTCCACGTCTCAAGGGAGGGCTGGCCACCCCCATGCAAGGCCTCAGACACATAAACTGCACTTTGGACTCCACCTGCCAGTGGAGGGAGACGTCACCTTCCAGGGTCCCTGTTCCAACTCCACACCGCGTGTGGGCCAAGGCTTCAGCTCTTGAAAATACCACGCTCACACAGGAAAAGCCACCGTGAGCAAGTCACCGTGTGTGGGACAGGGCTTCAGCTCTGCACCACAACCTGCTGTTCACGGGCGCAGTGGTTCCCGCTATGGGCTGATGGGGCTGCAGGGCTGCTCTCAGAATAGATGCCTTCAGAGGCTGCTGTTCTGGCCTCAGCTGCCTCTTAGTTTCTGGCTGTTGTGAGATTTCCCTTGCTTATCTGTGGGCTCAACTATGCACCTGAAGAGACACCTGCTGTATCATATCCAGCATTTCTAGGTGTTTATGCCAGAGGGTTTTGCAGAATATCCAGTCAATCACCTATTGCCAATAGCAGACTCCTCTGTACTTTTAAATTCTGAACAAACATTCTGTATTAAAATGGTGCAAGATCATCTTCCATCATCTGAAATGTAACTTTTTGTATAATAATAAAACATAACTGTCAACCACACTAATCATAATATCTTTAAAGAATGTATACAAAATAAATTATCAAGGTCCTAGAACCAGCACATTACAAATTACATTGGTGTTTCACACCAGCCACGACCACGCTGTGTCTGGGCACAACAGGCAGTGGCTCCGGGGTGTTTTCATCCACTTCTCCCCAGAAGGAAAGGCGGCTGCAACGCGGCCGCTCCAGTGAGGTGACTCCCTTCCCCACTTCCTTCCTTTTCACTCATCTTTGGCATAATAAAAAGTACTAAAACTGACGTTCACTCATCATTTAAAACATAGCCGGCCTGTACCTAGTGCTATACTTCTTGTCTAAATATAGAGGGAATGACAAGCTAGGTGAGAAACGTGCTCAGAGATCCTGTTTTCTCTACCTTGATACTATCATCCATCAATCAAAAGGCCTGGAAAGCACCACCTATGAGCGTCCTCCTCTGGCGCCCGCCTCCCTCACTGACCTTGCACTCTGGGAAACCAGCAAGCTTGGGGCGACGGCTCATCTCCACGCAGGCCTTACCTATCCGAACCGTTCCAGCAACACTCAAACTTGTCAAAGATGCAGTCGTTCTCATAGAGGGAGCAGAGCTTGCTGCGCAGGTACTCGTGGACTTGGTGGGTCTCCACCGGCCTGCTCTCCATGTTGAGGTCCCACACCTTCACCGACAGGTAGTCTCTGGTCATCATGTACCGCCCACTATGACTGAATTTTACATCAGATATGGATGAAATTATTTCTGAGAAGAAGGACCTACTGCTGGGATCTTCAGGCTCTTCAAAAACTGAAAAACAAAACAAAACGTTTTCAGCTTCTGTTTAAAAATCAGAGAACAAATCATTTTCAAGTTCAAGTAGGACGTGGCCCCTTCACAGAGACTCTGGAAGGGCTTGGCCTCAACAGCACTAGGTCTTCTGATCTTTCTGATTCTCTAGGTTTTCTGATCTTCTGTGACTTCCGTGGGCAAGAGCTTCGGACACGACATTCTAGCACCAGCTATGGACAAAGGATGGGCATCAGGAATGGGCATCAGAAGCAGAGACACCCAAGTCTCATCCGGACCCTGAATCAGAACCTCTAGGCAAGGTCCTGGGCACTGTAATCTGTGGGAGCTCCTCGGGGCACCCTGATGTGGGCCCAGGTTCAGCACCACCGCATTCCTGTAGGAGTGTCTTTGCATCCTCACGGCACCAGGCCCGAGCATGTGAAATCCTATCGCATACACATCACAGGAAGACATAAACAGCATTACATGGTCACGCAGACACAGCGGTCTGCGCCTCTGAGAAACCGCCTGCTTTGCGGAGGGTTGATAGCTGTGGGTCTGCAGGAGTGACCACCCTGACCGGCAACACTGTCGTCCCGATTTTAACCACCAAGATGGTCCCGCCGGTCAAAGCCAGCCAGCAAAGATTTGTCTCCAATACTGAATACTCAAGTTCCACTGTGACAAAACTGGATTCCTATTTTCAGAAAGATCTGGGTGCTTCCTCAGCAGACCTTGCTTTCTCTGCAGTAACTTGACAGAGTTCCCTCCACCTGCACCTGTGGCAGAGAGAGGCGCCCACGGCCCCACTGGGCCACTGACCGCCCTAGCATAAGGTCATGCCTTAAGGTTTTGTAAACTTCAGGCCAGGAGAGATGTGCTTCTTTTTTTTTTTTTTTTAAGAGACAAGGTCTTGCTATGCTGCCCAGGCTGGTCTCAAACTCTTGGGCTCAAGTGATGCTCCCCACTCAGCCTCCAGGGTAGCTGGGACCACAGGTGCGCACCACTGCACCTGGCTTGTGCTTCCTTGACCTTAAGCTGCTTTAGGTTTTTTCTCTTTTTTCTTGAGGTAGGAGCCTGTGTGTGTGTGTGTTGGCTTAGTATCTGAAGTTAACTTGAAGCCAACCGTGCCGACACCAAGCATTTACTCAAATAAGTCACTCTGATGACAAATAGAACTGGAATCTGAAATTATTGACTCAAGAATGTTATGCTTAAGATACAGGCCAAATGCTACGACACACTGATCTTCATCGCAGGAATTCTAGTAGAAATACGGAGTTCTTAACAAGTCGAGCCCATTCTTTACGGCTAAAAATAAAAACAAAACCAGAACCCCCCACACCTAGAAGGAACTTGAAAGCTCAGTGGATTAAAATGCTAGACTTTCAGCTCAGGGAAGTGGCTTCCAATCCGGCCAAGCTCAACACAAACAGAGCTCGTTCCAACAGTTGGGAACAGCCTCCTGTGTGTTGGCGGCTTCAGCCCAGGTCTCACGCACAGAGGCAGAGGCAACGGCTGGCTCTTGGTGGGACCCAGTGCTGGCAGCCTCTGAGGAGACACCCGGGCTCTGGGCATAAACGACCCCGCTTCTCAGTGGCGCCACAAGTGCTAACCCTACAGCCGCAAGCCTGTGGGAAGCATGACCTCGAGTTCCACTTACTAGCAGCAGCTTCTGACACAGCCGCACTTGGATGGCTCCAGCAAAGGAGGGCTCCCCAGGTGCGCAAAGGTACTTGGGGAACAGGAAGAACCCTCTAAGTCTTTGGAGACAAGTCAATGTCTGAAGAACAAGTGGCTCTAAATGAGATGCTTTAAAAGCCGCCAGGCACGGCCGGGCATGGTGGCTCACGCCTGTAATCCCAGCACTCTGGGAGGCCGAGATGGGGGAATCACCTGAGGTTAGACCAGTCTGGTCAACATGGTGAAACCCTGACTGTACTTAAAATACAAAGATTAGCTGAGCATGGTGGCACATGCCTGTAGTCCCAGCTACTCGGGAGGCTGAGGCAGGAGAATCACTTGAACCCGGGAGGCGGAGCTTGCAGTGAGCCAAGATCGCGCCACCGCACTGCAGCCTGGGCGACGGAGCGAGACTCCGTCTCAAAAACAAGACGCAGGCACTTACACTTGGAGTGTCTGTCGCACAGGGCCGAGGAGCGCATGTCGCACAGTCGGATGGTCCCTTTGCTGCTGCTGTAGACGAACACGTTGCACTGGTGTGGGTGGAACTCGGCTGCGGTGATGACTTCGGTCAGCTCCTCCATGTTAGCAGGCTTGATGTCTACGATGTCTGGAAGGTGTGGTTAAGGCACAGTGCTCGGCTCAGCTGGTTTTAATTAGTTACATTCGGTCACGTGAAATAGGACGCCAAATAATCGGCAGGGTGAGGTTTAGGGGATTAGCTATTAAGAAGGCCGATTACACATCCTGAATTCCAAAGGAGCACCTGGTAAGAGGACTGGGATGAGCACACTCAGACGGCAGCAATGCCCCGGCCCAGGGGAGACCCCGACACGCGAACACTGCTTTCATCTTGCTGCTATTATTGTTATACAGAAAGCCCTTAATAGCAAGATAGTACATACTTAATCATATAAATAGGAAGAGCAAGCTAGCACCATCTGTGCAAAATCCCACACTCCCATACAGAACTACAAATGCAAGAAAACCACCCTATTCCAAAAGATGTTGCTCTTCCTGACATGAAGAGTTTATTCCGTGTAGTTAGAGCAGATCCAACATCGCGGGCTGCCCTATACAGAAATTCTTCGACTGAAAAAAACAAGGAAGGGCAGAATTCAGCTGTGGGTCAACTCAGACCAGCAGGCCCCGTTTCACCCTGTAAGCTGAAACAACTAAGAAAACCAGCATATGACATGGAACCCCAGCTCAAGCTGCTGGACAGCAGAGGGAGGACGGCAGGGACCCTGGAGAGGCTGCAGATGAAGCAAGCCCCCTGCTCCCGGCTGCTGGCTGGAAAGGGGCCCATATGAGGAGGGCTGGGGCCGCCCAGACCGTGCACAGCCACAGAAGAATGCAAGTTCTAACTGGAAGCTGCTGCTCGGATGGGTGATGAAACACCACTCTAACCTAAGCCAGTATTTTCTATCATCC
>NW_022326387.1:0-1605 GCF_002776525.5 Piliocolobus tephrosceles | reverse complement strand
CACTATCCCCATAGCAGCACAGAAGTGGTTTTGCTCTTACTAATTCCCCTTTTGCCTCTGTCTGCTCTAACCCAAGAATGCTCTGCCTGCCCAGATCCCCAGCTTGGGTGTTGGAGTAAAAAACCTACAGGCGAGGGCAGATGATGCCTCCCGTTTACAAATTCTTCTCCCAGCCAGAAAACTTATTTTGAAAGGTGTGTATACAGCCCCTTATATTTCTGCCTGATTTTTAAAATAACATATTTAGGTCTATATGTTTTATGATGTAAGATCTCACTGTATGTGTTGCTTTGCATCATTGGACAGTTTTGGTAATTATTTTTACTTTCTATATATTTTAGAGTTTTCATTAAACTAATACAGAATTTCACATTCAGGGCCGGGCACAGAGGCTCATGCCTATAATCCAGCACTTTGGGAAGCCGAGATGGGTGGATCACCTCAGGTCAAGGGTTCGAGACAAGCCTGGCCAACATGGCAACACCCCATCTCTACTAAAAATACAAAATTAGCCGAGTGTGGTGGTGCATGCCTGTAATCCCAGCTACTTGGGATGCTGAGGCAGAAGAATCGATTGAATCTGCGAGGCGGAGTTTGCGGTGAGCCAACATCATGCCATTGTACTCCAGCCTGGGCAACAATAGTGAAACTCCAGCTCAAAAAAAAAAAAAAATACAAAAATTAACTGGGTGTGTTGGCAGGTGATGATAATCCCAGCTACTCGGTAGGCTGAGGCAGGAGAATTGCTTGAACCCAGGGGGCAGAGGTTGCAGTGAGCCAAGATCTCATGATTTCACTCCAGCCTGGGCCACAGAGCAAAACTCCTTTTCAAAAAAAAAAAAGAAAGAAAAAGATTCAAATTCATATTCACTCATATCAAAAATGAAAATTTATTTTTGCAAATTTCTATTTGAGTGATAGAACTATTTTAATTTAGGAATGGTTCATAAAAAATGGGTGTAGTGATTATGTTCTTTCCTGTGCTTGAATGAAAAATGATGAGGGATCATGATGTTAGAGTTGCAGTGAGAAGGGGTGGAAAAGAGGGATTCCAGAGTGCCAGGCACGCAGGTTTTCTGGAAGGCTTGCATGAGGACTGCTGTGGTTTGAAGGTGTTCCCCGAAGTTCATGTGTTGGAAACTCAACCCGTAATGCAACAGTGCTGCCCAGTGGAACCATGAAGAGGCGATTAGGTCATAAAGGCTCTGCCTTCAGGAATGGATGAAGGCAGAGGGGGTTGGTTGTCTTGGGAGTGGGTTCCTGATAAAAGAATGAGGATGGCTTCCTTCCCTTTCTCCCATTCCCCCTCCCTGCTCTCACATGTGGTCACTCTCTTGCCCTTCCACCTTCCACCATAGGACGGCACAGCAAGACCTTCACCAGATGCAGGCCCCTCACTTTTCCAGTGTCCAGAACCGTAAACCAAGTGAACTCTTGCTTATAAATCACCCAGTCTGTGGTATTCTGTTATAGCAACACAAACAGACTGAGACAGGGACACTCAGTGGGTTCATCTCTCTACTTGATGGAGCACTCCCTGCGTGGTATCTTGTATTTGTAGACATGATGCTGTAAATGCTCTTTGAGTGCCTTGAAGGCTTTTAT
>NW_022326381.1:0-6893 GCF_002776525.5 Piliocolobus tephrosceles | reverse complement strand
TGGCTTTATTTTATACTAGGGGTTATTATCAAAGTCTCAGCAAACTACGTTACATACTTTCTTCTACACGAGAGATTACTGAGCAGTAAATAAGAATCTCTTTGGATATAAACACTTTTATGTACACAAAATTTTTGTGAAGCTAACTTACGGTGAAATACGCATTACACCATTATGTGTGTTATGTGTTCCAGAAAAACAGGCTCTAAAATTTCATTGAACTACTTAGTTTAAAAACTTCTGCAATTACAATTACATAGTCTCTGCTCAATGCAGCAACATCTTCAGAAATCTCTTGTGAAGATTTGGTAAAATGTCAGTCATTTGCATGAAAAATAAGAGCATTAAGTGACAACACTGCTTCCTGGTATAAATAAGACAAGGCTAGATCCTTGCCAGATTCAAAGGGATCAGAGTGCCATGAGACAGAAACAAATATATAAATCGGAAAGATTTTCGTTTCTACCAAAAATTCATGTATTTAAAGTTTTCAGAACAGGACAAAACGCAAGTAAACACAGTGGTGAGGCGTTATAGAGCATTTCTTTACCTGGAGGCTATTTATCATTTGACATCTGGCAACCCTTTCTAGGGCTCAACAAAGGGGTTCTAAATTGTGATTTGATCATTCCTGGAGTTCAACATCAACCTTCCTATGTAAAGAAACCAAGGCATCAAATGATACTTTGGCCATTTCTTCTTTCCAAAGTCATTCTCTGAAAAGCATACACTGGAGTTTTTCAGAGTCATAGCACGATGGAAAAACATGGCTCTAGGGGGTAATGAATGCAGACAGTACAGCTAAGGCAGTTTATAAAAGTATACTCAGGGTATCTGAAATACTTCTATTTAATTTCTTACATAGTACAAATCAATAAAGGCAACCATATAAGCAAATCTATGTTGGTATGTCATCACATCTATATTCATTTTGTATCAGCATGAAGAGACTTTAATTAATTGTGGTGCAGTCATAAAATGGCATACCACAAGACCATACAACAAATCAAAGATGACCAAATTGTGTCAACCTGGATAGATCTGAAATATATACCACTGATGAGAAAAGTCAAGTTGCAGCTATTATGTATGCTGTGTGAAATCGTATAGCAGACTTGATACTTGGAAATAAATTCTACTTATTACCTATGAAAGTGCATGAATCTTGTAAAATATTTTTAATGTGCATTGCAGTGATTTAAAAGTAAAAAGTGTTAATTCTGGCTGTTGGTTACCTGTAGGCAATGAATTGCAGTAGAAGAAAAGATTCTAAGGCCAAAACAGCTCAGAATCATTGTTTTAAAACACTGTATCTACCAAAGAGTTACAAAAGAATGATTAATCACTTTATTCACTTTTAATCAGAGATACACACACACACACACACACACACACATGCAGAAACTCAATCTGGTAATCAGAAGATGTGATTAAGAGTCTCAATGTAACAACACTGACATAAAAGAGTTGAAGTTCTAAAACAATTGTAACATCAGTAGGTATAGCTTTTCTCTAGATGAAGAAGAGAGAAGAGTATTGCAATCAATTTTGAAGCACTGAAAATATTTACAGTTTCAAAATATACCTCCCCGAATCCCTAACATGCACAGTGGACAAACGGAGGCAAGATGGCGCAGTTCCGGGTTCTTCACCCTCAACTTTCCCGTGCCCGGGAAAGACACAGGTCGACTGCGCAGGCACAACCCAGCCTCCAACGGAGAAAAACCGGAACCCGCCTAGCCACGCCTACCGCCCGCCCCGACCCGCCTATGTCCCGCCCACTGCCCGCCCACTCCCAGGCCCACGACATAAAAGCCGCTGGCAGCGGGCGCGCTGCGGGAACTTCGTCAGTGCCCACTTCTGTCGGGACTGCATTAGGAACTTCGCCTGAGAGCTCCACCGGGCGACTCCCTCGGCCTCCCCTGCCGGAGACTGACGGACCTCACCCCTCCCCTACACCTTCTTTCCTGAAGCTGGGGCACCAAAAATAAATTTGCAGTTTTGCTCCTAGCCTTGCCTACTCGCTGGTCCTTTAATACTCGCCCTGGTGAGCCTAGAAATCAAATCAGTCCTAGAAAGCAAATCACACAGGAATTCAAAACTGGGATCTTTAGATGATGACAGCTTCAAAGGAAAAGGATTTGGGCTAGAGCTCACAGTGTAAAATGTCTGCCTTATGCTTTAAATATAATTTCATAAACAAAGATATTAACAAGAACATCAGCATACTTACATCAAATCCTTCCATCTCATTTGGGGAAAAAGTGGGAATCAAAAAACTATGAGCATTTTTAATATTTTCAACTACGTTTTCTAGAATGAAATTTGTAGTGGGGAAATTTACCTTTGCTGGAAGTTAGTGAATCCATGCTTCCTAAGAATCTAGTTGAAATGTGATCTCTGTCTTTCACGGTATGCTGAATGAGTTTGACAACATAATGATTAATATATCATGTATATATCACAGAGCATTTTGTTAATAATTAAAGAAAATACGTATGTAAAGTTTACCGTGAATAAAGGCGTTTGCTCAGGAGACACTACAAAGCAAAAAGAACACATAATTGACTACAGGTAAATATGACATAGCCTACCATCAATCATGCAGTGTTTGTATCCAGCTGAAATCTTCATGCTTGCCCTTGAAATTGTTACCCATTAGGCTTCAGGTTGCTTTACTCTTGTTTTGGTTAGCACACAAACATGACAGGAATATACACATGAAAAATCACAATATAGATTCTATAAAACATGCAGTCTAGGTTGCAAGGGTGAGATTAGGTTTCACATGACTGCAAGTAACATAGAAAAGTATTTCTACCAATGTGAATCTGCTGAAAGAAGTAAAAAAAAGTGATGTCGAATGAGAGAACCAAATAGGACCCCAGAAGAATAAATGTTAGAAATGAGAGTGCATGAAAATGTATCATCCGCGGCCGGGTGCGGTGGCTCACGCCTGTAATCCCAGCACTTTGGGGGGCCGAGGTGGTCGGATTAGGAAGTCAGGAGATCCGAGACCATCCTGGCTAACACGGTGAAATCCCGTCTCCAATAAAAATACAAAAAAAATTAGCCGGGCATGGTGACGGGCGCCTGTAGTCCCAGTTACTTGGGAGGCTGAGGCAGGAGCATGGCCTGAACCCAGAAGGCAGAGTTCACAGTGAGCCGAGATTGCCCAACTGCACTCCAGCCTGGGTGACAGAACGAGACCCCATCTCAAAAAAAAAAAAAAAAAAAAATGTATCATTCGCTTCTGCTGGCAGGAAGTGCTCTCAGTCATTAGTTCAGATATCTACTTGGACAAGAATGGTTTCTAAACATACTCATGTTATCCACAGTCATGAAGATTTCTGGTATTTTCAACTTCTGGATTCTCAACTTTAGTTCTCTTGCCATTTTTTCATTCACTTATGCAAAAAATGTATACATTACACATCAAATAACTAATGAGTACTCAGATTTTCATTTTAAAAAATGTAACCAAAATCTCTGAATCACCATTGACTTTTTTTCATAATAATCAACCCTCTTTTTTTTTTTTTTTTGATACAGAGTCTTGCTTTGTTGCCCAGGCTGGAGTGCAGTGGCACAATCTCTGCTCACAGCAACCTCCGGCACCCAGGTTCAAGAGATTATCCTGCCTCAGCCTCCCTAGTAGCTGGGACTACAGGCACATGCCACCATGCCTGGCTATTTTTTTATATTTTTAGTAGATTTGGGGTTTCACCATGTTAGCCAGGATGGTCTCCATCTCCTGACCTCCTCATCCTCCCACCTCAGCCTCCCAAAGTGCTGGGATTATAGCTGTGAGCCACTGCACCCAGCTCAATCAACCTTTATGTATCAAAATCTTTGCCATGATTATTGACAGTTACACTTTTAGTACTCAAGAAATAAATTTCTCATTTGTTTTTTTCTAAAGTCAATGTGATATGCTATAGCATAGCAGTCTCTGAGGTACTTTTATACAATGGCTATTTACATCAAAAACAGCATTTAAAAAAAAAAGTCAATGTTTTGATATCCAAGTGCATGCCATTCACTAACAAACATGAATGAAGCACATATCATTGATGTGTAACCCCTACAGAGAGAAGAAACAAGTTCCTGTGGTTTCCTGTCATTCTTCTATCCTCTGCTTCCAGTAAGCTCCGAAGCAGCAATAATTTAATCTTCTCTTTGAGTAGGAATATACTGAGTCTACATAAAGTGAGTTCCCTCGAGTTTCCTCATCAGAAACCTCCAAATTACCTAGTCAGCTGCTTTCTTAATTTACACCATCTCACCTCACATTTTTTTATAAATCTATTGTCCATTTCTCAACAATGAATATCATATTTTGATCTACAAGTTTAAATGTCCATCAAAGTTTTAAGAAAAAGTACGTTTAAATTAAATTATATTTGCTATTAAAAATTAATAAATTATATTTATAATTTAATTAAAATTAGGTTTATAATTTAATGTAATCTAACAAGTAATTTAATTTCACATTTGTTTTAAATTATATTTATATTAGTTATATTTATTTTCAAAAATTATATTAAAGCATAGAAAATTATTCAGCTATATTCACTACTTCACCACCTTTTTTTTGTACACAAAAAATAATATTATCATTATTTGATTGCTCTTGTGGAGCACTTTTTATAATACTAATACCATTTGCTTTTTCTCCAGTTGCTGGTAGTGATTTTTCCTCCTAGTTTAAAAAAAAAAAGAAAAGAAATCTTCAGAAAATGTTGTATCTCCTACTCCATCAGTCAGTAATCCAAGAAATATTTTCTGGGTCTATAAATTCATAAGGTCTATCCTGAAAAATCTGATAATATGAGTAAAATACTAATTTTACTTATTTATCAAATGAAAAAAGAAATTTATAAAAAAAAAAGCAGAAAGACACAATTCATTATTTCTGCAATTCAAGTCAAAAAAAATACAGTGACAGCACAAAGGCAATAACAGTTATTTCTACCTGGGAAGCTTCTGAGACACTGCAAATTTGGCGTTCTATTTTTAAAATAGACAAGTGAAAAGTAAGAGTGTGAAGAGTTTCTAGTAAGGGCAGCATGTGCAAAAAAATAAGGCATGAAACAGCATAGCCAATAAGAAATACCACAATAATGTGGTAAAACTTGGACACAGACAGAGAAAGTGGGGTGGAGAGATACAATGGGAGAAACAGGCCAAACCACAAAAATAAGTGTTAAGCTAGAATGCAAATGTTTCCTTCGTGTAATGAGGATACAGCTATAAGCAGATGAGTTAGATCAAAGTAAACATGTTTAAGAAAGGTCACCCTGGAAGACATATATAGATAAACGTGGAGACAAGAGAGAAAAAAGAACATTCCGAAATTATAGGGCAGACAGTGTATTACAGTAATAAGATATGAGAAATGGTTAAAGGTAGAAAATACAAAATTTAGTGAGTCACTGGACTGGCAATGTGAGGGAAACCTGGAGTACAGTTTTTCTGCTTCAATGTTTCATTGCTACTTACTTCGTGTTGTTTACTAAGATTAGGAAGCCAGATTACAGAGTAGATTACAAAGAGTCAGGAAAGAATCTGGAAGGCAGATTGAGACCTATCAAATTTGAGGCACAAAGGGGACTTAGAAGACTGATCTGGGTAAATACATTTGGAGTAGAAATAGATGACCTTACTCAAAAAAACCATACGTTGTTGAAAAGGTCAACATTTGTAACATATACTAAACTGGTAGGATTCGGTATGAAGAACTCTGAAGTTTTGAAAATAAAAAGAAAACAAAATGTGGGATTCAAAATTTCAATTATATATTTCTATACTGGATTAAAAGACATAAAATATATTTTCTTTATGTATGCAGATATTTAGTTCTGGAATATTATGGTCACATGCACTTTTGAACTTAATGAAAATAGTTATCTAAACCAGTAATTCAAGGTATCCTAAGAAAGCTAATTTTTAAAGAATCATCTTAAAAGTTTTTAACTTGTAGAAACATTTATTCTATTATACAATTATAAGGCATTTAAGCACTACTAAAATATGAGAGAAAAATGTAAAACCCTATTTTAAAGTTCATATGGTTTTCTGATTCTCCTGTAAATGATATACTAACTCTCTAATTGCCTACTTATGCCATAAAGATGATAGTTAAAATTCAGAGAAAGGATCAAGTAAAATAATCATATGACTATGCAAGCTGAAGATTTACATGTCTTCAAATACACCATACCTGTCAATCAGGACCCAACATTCACATGAAGAAAGAAGAAATTTACTTTGAAAATCAAGTCAAAAGGATTCCTGAGTTTTACAGCTGAATAAATTTATGTGCAAGGTATAACAACTATAAACACCAAAGTGAATAATGCTTTCAGAGAATAATACAAAATGTCACAACCATAGGAGATAGTTTTAAAAGTAAAAAGCAATATTCCAGAGATAATTCTGTGTACTCTGTTGGCAGTATTTCTTTCCTTATGATTCTATGGAAATAGGTACTTTGTTCAGGAAATAATCATGAGGATTGATTACACTCATCGCATGTGTGTTCTTAAGTACAGATGTTATCAGCACAAGGTAAGTCAGACTAGTTCCAAGAGTAAGTAATAATTTATTTCTTTAAGAGGGTTCCAGATTAAAAATATATATTTTCTCATTCAATGAATATAAATTAAAAACCTCCTTTAAAATTAACCAGAAATGTGCCATTGTGGTGACTCATGCCTGTAATCCCAGCACTTTGGGAGGCCGAGGCGGATGGATCACCAGGTCAGGAGATGGAAACGATCCTGGCTAACATGGTGAAACCCCATCTATACTAAAAATACAAAAAATTGCCAGGCATGGAGACGGGCGCCTGTAGTCCCAACTACTCAGGAGGCTGAAGTAGGAGAATGGCA
>NW_022326380.1:0-6893 GCF_002776525.5 Piliocolobus tephrosceles | reverse complement strand
TGCCATTCTCCTACTTCAGCCTCCTGAGTAGTTGGGACTACAGGCGCCCGTCTCCATGCCTGGCAATTTTTTGTATTTTTAGTATAGATGGGGTTTCACCATGTTAGCCAGGATCGTTTCCATCTCCTGACCTGGTGATCCATCCGCCTCGGCCTCCCAAAGTGCTGGGATTACAGGCATGAGTCACCACAATGGCACATTTCTGGTTAATTTTAAAGGAGGTTTTTAATTTATATTCATTGAATGAGAAAATATATATTTTTAATCTGGAACCCTCTTAAAGAAATAAATTATTACTTACTCTTGGAACTAGTCTGACTTACCTTGTGCTGATAACATCTGTACTTAAGAACACACATGCGATGAGTGTAATCAATCCTCATGATTATTTCCTGAACAAAGTACCTATTTCCATAGAATCATAAGGAAAGAAATACTGCCAACAGAGTACACAGAATTATCTCTGGAATATTGCTTTTTACTTTTAAAACTATCTCCTATGGTTGTGACATTTTGTATTATTCTCTGAAAGCATTATTCACTTTGGTGTTTATAGTTGTTATACCTTGCACATAAATTTATTCAGCTGTAAAACTCAGGAATCCTTTTGACTTGATTTTCAAAGTAAATTTCTTCTTTCTTCATGTGAATGTTGGGTCCTGATTGACAGGTATGGTGTATTTGAAGACATGTAAATCTTCAGCTTGCATAGTCATATGATTATTTTACTTGATCCTTTCTCTGAATTTTAACTATCATCTTTATGGCATAAGTAGGCAATTAGAGAGTTAGTATATCATTTACAGGAGAATCAGAAAACCATATGAACTTTAAAATAGGGTTTTACATTTTTCTCTCATATTTTAGTAGTGCTTAAATGCCTTATAATTGTATAATAGAATAAATGTTTCTACAAGTTAAAAACTTTTAAGATGATTCTTTAAAAATTAGCTTTCTTAGGATACCTTGAATTACTGGTTTAGATAACTATTTTCATTAAGTTCAAAAGTGCATGTGACCATAATATTCCAGAACTAAATATCTGCATACATAAAGAAAATATATTTTATGTCTTTTAATCCAGTATAGAAATATATAATTGAAATTTTGAATCCCACATTTTGTTTTCTTTTTATTTTCAAAACTTCAGAGTTCTTCATACCGAATCCTACCAGTTTAGTATATGTTACAAATGTTGACCTTTTCAACAACGTATGGTTTTTTTGAGTAAGGTCATCTATTTCTACTCCAAATGTATTTACCCAGATCAGTCTTCTAAGTCCCCTTTGTGCCTCAAATTTGATAGGTCTCAATCTGCCTTCCAGATTCTTTCCTGACTCTTTGTAATCTACTCTGTAATCTGGCTTCCTAATCTTAGTAAACAACACGAAGTAAGTAGCAATGAAACATTGAAGCAGAAAAACTGTACTCCAGGTTTCCCTCACATTGCCAGTCCAGTGACTCACTAAATTTTGTATTTTCTACCTTTAACCATTTCTCATATCTTATTACTGTAATACACTGTCTGCCCTATAATTTCGGAATGTTCTTTTTTCTCTCTTGTCTCCACGTTTATCTATATATGTCTTCCAGGGTGACCTTTCTTAAACATGTTTACTTTGATCTAACTCATCTGCTTATAGCTGTATCCTCATTACACGAAGGAAACATTTGCATTCTAGCTTAACACTTATTTTTGTGGTTTGGCCTGTTTCTCCCATTGTATCTCTCCACCCCACTTTCTCTGTCTGTGTCCAAGTTTTACCACATTATTGTGGTATTTCTTATTGGCTATGCTGTTTCATGCCTTATTTTTTTGCACATGCTGCCCTTACTAGAAACTCTTCACACTCTTACTTTTCACTTGTCTATTTTAAAAATAGAACGCCAAATTTGCAGTGTCTCAGAAGCTTCCCAGGTAGAAATAACTGTTATTGCCTTTGTGCTGTCACTGTATTTTTTTTGACTTGAATTGCAGAAATAATGAATTGTGTCTTTCTGCTTTTTTTTTTATAAATTTCTTTTTTCATTTGATAAATAAGTAAAATTAGTATTTTACTCATATTATCAGATTTTTCAGGATAGACCTTATGAATTTATAGACCCAGAAAATATTTCTTGGATTACTGACTGATGGAGTAGGAGATACAACATTTTCTGAAGATTTCTTTTCTTTTTTTTTTTAAACTAGGAGGAAAAATCACTACCAGCAACTGGAGAAAAAGCAAATGGTATTAGTATTATAAAAAGTGCTCCACAAGAGCAATCAAATAATGATAATATTATTTTTTGTGTACAAAAAAAAGGTGGTGAAGTAGTGAATATAGCTGAATAATTTTCTATGCTTTAATATAATTTTTGAAAATAAATATAACTAATATAAATATAATTTAAAACAAATGTGAAATTAAATTACTTGTTAGATTACATTAAATTATAAACCTAATTTTAATTAAATTATAAATATAATTTATTAATTTTTAATAGCAAATATAATTTAATTTAAACGTACT
Source organism: Piliocolobus tephrosceles (assembly GCF_002776525.5). Classification (NCBI taxonomy): domain Eukaryota; kingdom Metazoa; phylum Chordata; class Mammalia; order Primates; family Cercopithecidae; genus Piliocolobus; species Piliocolobus tephrosceles. The sequence continues at coordinate 4,380 of NW_022326380.1, read as the reverse complement.
TTTTCTTAAAACTTTGATGGACATTTAAACTTGTAGATCAAAATATGATATTCATTGTTGAGAAATGGACAATAGATTTATAAAAAAATGTGAGGTGAGATGGTGTAAATTAAGAAAGCAGCTGACTAGGTAATTTGGAGGTTTCTGATGAGGAAACTCGAGGGAACTCACTTTATGTAGACTCAGTATATTCCTACTCAAAGAGAAGATTAAATTATTGCTGCTTCGGAGCTTACTGGAAGCAGAGGATAGAAGAATGACAGGAAACCACAGGAACTTGTTTCTTCTCTCTGTAGGGGTTACACATCAATGATATGTGCTTCATTCATGTTTGTTAGTGAATGGCATGCACTTGGATATCAAAACATTGACTTTTTTTTTTAAATGCTGTTTTTGATGTAAATAGCCATTGTATAAAAGTACCTCAGAGACTGCTATGCTATAGCATATCACATTGACTTTAGAAAAAAACAAATGAGAAATTTATTTCTTGAGTACTAAAAGTGTAACTGTCAATAATCATGGCAAAGATTTTGATACATAAAGGTTGATTGAGCTGGGTGCAGTGGCTCACAGCTATAATCCCAGCACTTTGGGAGGCTGAGGTGGGAGGATGAGGAGGTCAGGAGATGGAGACCATCCTGGCTAACATGGTGAAACCCCAAATCTACTAAAAATATAAAAAAATAGCCAGGCATGGTGGCATGTGCCTGTAGTCCCAGCTACTAGGGAGGCTGAGGCAGGATAATCTCTTGAACCTGGGTGCCGGAGGTTGCTGTGAGCAGAGATTGTGCCACTGCACTCCAGCCTGGGCAACAAAGCAAGACTCTGTATCAAAAAAAAAAAAAAAAGAGGGTTGATTATTATGAAAAAAAGTCAATGGTGATTCAGAGATTTTGGTTACATTTTTTAAAATGAAAATCTGAGTACTCATTAGTTATTTGATGTGTAATGTATACATTTTTTGCATAAGTGAATGAAAAAATGGCAAGAGAACTAAAGTTGAGAATCCAGAAGTTGAAAATACCAGAAATCTTCATGACTGTGGATAACATGAGTATGTTTAGAAACCATTCTTGTCCAAGTAGATATCTGAACTAATGACTGAGAGCACTTCCTGCCAGCAGAAGCGAATGATACATTTTTTTTTTTTTTTTTTTTTGAGATGGGGTCTCGTTCTGTCACCCAGGCTGGAGTGCAGTTGGGCAATCTCGGCTCACTGTGAACTCTGCCTTCTGGGTTCAGGCCATGCTCCTGCCTCAGCCTCCCAAGTAACTGGGACTACAGGCGCCCGTCACCATGCCCGGCTAATTTTTTTTGTATTTTTATTGGAGACGGGATTTCACCGTGTTAGCCAGGATGGTCTCGGATCTCCTGACTTCCTAATCCGACCACCTCGGCCCCCCAAAGTGCTGGGATTACAGGCGTGAGCCACCGCACCCGGCCGCGGATGATACATTTTCATGCACTCTCATTTCTAACATTTATTCTTCTGGGGTCCTATTTGGTTCTCTCATTCGACATCACTTTTTTTTACTTCTTTCAGCAGATTCACATTGGTAGAAATACTTTTCTATGTTACTTGCAGTCATGTGAAACCTAATCTCACCCTTGCAACCTAGACTGCATGTTTTATAGAATCTATATTGTGATTTTTCATGTGTATATTCCTGTCATGTTTGTGTGCTAACCAAAACAAGAGTAAAGCAACCTGAAGCCTAATGGGTAACAATTTCAAGGGCAAGCATGAAGATTTCAGCTGGATACAAACACTGCATGATTGATGGTAGGCTATGTCATATTTACCTGTAGTCAATTATGTGTTCTTTTTGCTTTGTAGTGTCTCCTGAGCAAACGCCTTTATTCACGGTAAACTTTACATACGTATTTTCTTTAATTATTAACAAAATGCTCTGTGATATATACATGATATATTAATCATTATGTTGTCAAACTCATTCAGCATACCGTGAAAGACAGAGATCACATTTCAACTAGATTCTTAGGAAGCATGGATTCACTAACTTCCAGCAAAGGTAAATTTCCCCACTACAAATTTCATTCTAGAAAACGTAGTTGAAAATATTAAAAATGCTCATAGTTTTTTGATTCCCACTTTTTCCCCAAATGAGATGGAAGGATTTGATGTAAGTATGCTGATGTTCTTGTTAATATCTTTGTTTATGAAATTATATTTAAAGCATAAGGCAGACATTTTACACTGTGAGCTCTAGCCCAAATCCTTTTCCTTTGAAGCTGTCATCATCTAAAGATCCCAGTTTTGAATTCCTGTGTGATTTGCTTTCTAGGACTGATTTGATTTCTAGGCTCACCAGGGCGAGTATTAAAGGACCAGCGAGTAGGCAAGGCTAGGAGCAAAACTGCAAATTTATTTTTGGTGCCCCAGCTTCAGGAAAGAAGGTGTAGGGGAGGGGTGAGGTCCGTCAGTCTCCGGCAGGGGAGGCCGAGGGAGTCGCCCGGTGGAGCTCTCAGGCGAAGTTCCTAATGCAGTCCCGACAGAAGTGGGCACTGACGAAGTTCCCGCAGCGCGCCCGCTGCCAGCGGCTTTTATGTCGTGGGCCTGGGAGTGGGCGGGCAGTGGGCGGGACATAGGCGGGTCGGGGCGGGCGGTAGGCGTGGCTAGGCGGGTTCCGGTTTTTCTCCGTTGGAGGCTGGGTTGTGCCTGCGCAGTCGACCTGTGTCTTTCCCGGGCACGGGAAAGTTGAGGGTGAAGAACCCGGAACTGCGCCATCTTGCCTCCGTTTGTCCACTGTGCATGTTAGGGATTCGGGGAGGTATATTTTGAAACTGTAAATATTTTCAGTGCTTCAAAATTGATTGCAATACTCTTCTCTCTTCTTCATCTAGAGAAAAGCTATACCTACTGATGTTACAATTGTTTTAGAACTTCAACTCTTTTATGTCAGTGTTGTTACATTGAGACTCTTAATCACATCTTCTGATTACCAGATTGAGTTTCTGCATGTGTGTGTGTGTGTGTGTGTGTGTGTATCTCTGATTAAAAGTGAATAAAGTGATTAATCATTCTTTTGTAACTCTTTGGTAGATACAGTGTTTTAAAACAATGATTCTGAGCTGTTTTGGCCTTAGAATCTTTTCTTCTACTGCAATTCATTGCCTACAGGTAACCAACAGCCAGAATTAACACTTTTTACTTTTAAATCACTGCAATGCACATTAAAAATATTTTACAAGATTCATGCACTTTCATAGGTAATAAGTAGAATTTATTTCCAAGTATCAAGTCTGCTATACGATTTCACACAGCATACATAATAGCTGCAACTTGACTTTTCTCATCAGTGGTATATATTTCAGATCTATCCAGGTTGACACAATTTGGTCATCTTTGATTTGTTGTATGGTCTTGTGGTATGCCATTTTATGACTGCACCACAATTAATTAAAGTCTCTTCATGCTGATACAAAATGAATATAGATGTGATGACATACCAACATAGATTTGCTTATATGGTTGCCTTTATTGATTTGTACTATGTAAGAAATTAAATAGAAGTATTTCAGATACCCTGAGTATACTTTTATAAACTGCCTTAGCTGTACTGTCTGCATTCATTACCCCCTAGAGCCATGTTTTTCCATCGTGCTATGACTCTGAAAAACTCCAGTGTATGCTTTTCAGAGAATGACTTTGGAAAGAAGAAATGGCCAAAGTATCATTTGATGCCTTGGTTTCTTTACATAGGAAGGTTGATGTTGAACTCCAGGAATGATCAAATCACAATTTAGAACCCCTTTGTTGAGCCCTAGAAAGGGTTGCCAGATGTCAAATGATAAATAGCCTCCAGGTAAAGAAATGCTCTATAACGCCTCACCACTGTGTTTACTTGCGTTTTGTCCTGTTCTGAAAACTTTAAATACATGAATTTTTGGTAGAAACGAAAATCTTTCCGATTTATATATTTGTTTCTGTCTCATGGCACTCTGATCCCTTTGAATCTGGCAAGGATCTAGCCTTGTCTTATTTATACCAGGAAGCAGTGTTGTCACTTAATGCTCTTATTTTTCATGCAAATGACTGACATTTTACCAAATCTTCACAAGAGATTTCTGAAGATGTTGCTGCATTGAGCAGAGACTATGTAATTGTAATTGCAGAAGTTTTTAAACTAAGTAGTTCAATGAAATTTTAGAGCCTGTTTTTCTGGAACACATAACACACATAATGGTGTAATGCGTATTTCACCGTAAGTTAGCTTCACAAAAATTTTGTGTACATAAAAGTGTTTATATCCAAAGAGATTCTTATTTACTGCTCAGTAATCTCTCGTGTAGAAGAAAGTATGTAACGTAGTTTGCTGAGACTTTGATAATAACCCCTAGTATAAAATAAAGCCA
>NW_022326379.1:0-1865 GCF_002776525.5 Piliocolobus tephrosceles | reverse complement strand
TATTTTAAACTAAATGCATATTCTTCAACTAGATAAAGAGTTTAAAGCATACTCTTAATAAAAAGGACTTGGAAAACACAGTGTAAATCCTCTGTAATACAGATGTGAGAACACAGTGTAAATTTCTGATCTCCCACAACTTTGTAAAATTAGAGATAAGGTTTGCTGTATTGCCAGGCTTGGTCTGGAACTCCTGGGCTCAAGAATTCTCCTGGCTTGATCTCTTCAATAGGTGGGACTACAGGCACATGATACCGTGTCTAGTTAAAATTCCACAATTTCCACTATTTGGAATTCCACAAATTCCAAATAGCTCTCTGCAAAAATACTGCATGATATCAAAATAGATGTACAAGAAATAAAAAGAAACTATACGCTATGTGTAACAGGGTGATTCCATGGTTCCTATAACAAGTCATCTGAGGTATTAAAGATTCACTTAAGCAAAGGTATTATTAGTCATACTCATATGATATACAACTCAAAGTAAAGACACTTACTCCAATAAGCCTAAACCAAAATTTGCATCTGCTCTATTGTGGGAAAGCTTTTCTGTCGCTATGTGTTTTCCAGCAATTTTTTTCAGCTCACACATCTCAAAGTATTTATCAACTATTTCTTATTTGTCAAATTAACAAAAATTAAAATTAACCCCTCCTATTTCTTTAAAATGGTTATCTCTAATTAAAGTTATAATACAAACATAAAACAATGATATGTAGACAACAGTTAACTTTTAGAAGAAAATAACATAAAAATGAGATTCAGAGTGAGAAAATTGATTTCACAAGAGAGTACTGTACCTCAGATTCCAAAGCAAACTCACCCTTGTCACAGGCTGTGCAACACTATCCGGCCTACAGAGACTCCTACAGATCAAAAAGATGCAACAAAAATGAGCACATTCATTTCTTAAAAGAAAACAAAAACCATCAGTCTATACGTGCATATCCCCTCGGAAAAAAAAAAAAAAAAGGGTAAAACAAGGTCTGAGGAAGGTCAGTTATCCGTATATTAAATAATATTTCCTGGTATAATTAAGATATGGCCTCTGTTTTAGAAAACATTTCAGTTTCTTATTTCTGCCTCCACCTCTCCCAGCCTATGAAATACCCAATGCAGACTCACCCTTAAACCCGTAACGAATAGTGACAGGCAATATAATGGCACAGGCAGACAATAATTTGTCCTTATAAATTATCTACCCTAAAGGCTAAACTGAAAATCCAATTGATATCTTACACAACTTTTGTTACTGAACTGGAGTAAACCTGATAACCTAAAATAAGGTAGAAAAGTGACTGCCTCTTCCCCATGATCTATTTCTGAATCAAAGACTAATCTGTGTCACTGAAAAATGGGAGTCTTGGATCTTCAGCTTTTAAGCTACTCAAAGAGAGTCCGTTGATTCTCTTTACCCTATAACACTCCAGGGAGCATCCTGAAACGCTGCAAATGTTTGAAAGCTGAGTGTACAAAAGTCAAAGGACAAAGGTATATGTTGTTATTGGGAATATTGTCAAAGCAGATTAAAACATTAAAAATTACAAAATCCAATTATTGTCATTATATAGATCCTCCCGTATTCAGGTCCACAAAAACCAGCAAGCTTAAGAAGCTTCATAGACACTCAGATATCTAAGAGAGAGAATGCTGGAAAAGTCTCCCTCCTGAGTACGTATACCTCCATTTCATTCATCACTATCTAAACATCTTCCTTCCTAGGGGCTCCCATTCTGGATTCCTCTTCTGCAGCAATCCATGGCAATCTCCAATCTACATCTTCAGCTTACAAAAGCCCAGATTCCTCAAAAGACCGGCTAAAATAATTGAGAGTAGGAGCTCTCTATTCCTCTGCTTCTGGA
>NW_022326378.1:0-1865 GCF_002776525.5 Piliocolobus tephrosceles | reverse complement strand
TCCAGAAGCAGAGGAATAGAGAGCTCCTACTCTCAATTATTTTAGCCGGTCTTTTGAGGAATCTGGGCTTTTGTAAGCTGAAGATGTAGATTGGAGATTGCCATGGATTGCTGCAGAAGAGGAATCCAGAATGGGAGCCCCTAGGAAGGAAGATGTTTAGATAGTGATGAATGAAATGGAGGTATACGTACTCAGGAGGGAGACTTTTCCAGCATTCTCTCTCTTAGATATCTGAGTGTCTATGAAGCTTCTTAAGCTTGCTGGTTTTTGTGGACCTGAATACGGGAGGATCTATATAATGACAATAATTGGATTTTGTAATTTTTAATGTTTTAATCTGCTTTGACAATATTCCCAATAACAACATATACCTTTGTCCTTTGACTTTTGTACACTCAGCTTTCAAACATTTGCAGTGTTTCAGGATGCTCCCTGGAGTGTTATAGGGTAAAGAGAATCAACGGACTCTCTTTGAGTAGCTTAAAAGCTGAAGATCCAAGACTCCCATTTTTCAGTGACACAGATTAGTCTTTGATTCAGAAATAGATCATGGGGAAGAGGCAGTCACTTTTCTACCTTATTTTAGGTTATCAGGTTTACTCCAGTTCAGTAACAAAAGTTGTGTAAGATATCAATTGGATTTTCAGTTTAGCCTTTAGGGTAGATAATTTATAAGGACAAATTATTGTCTGCCTGTGCCATTATATTGCCTGTCACTATTCGTTACGGGTTTAAGGGTGAGTCTGCATTGGGTATTTCATAGGCTGGGAGAGGTGGAGGCAGAAATAAGAAACTGAAATGTTTTCTAAAACAGAGGCCATATCTTAATTATACCAGGAAATATTATTTAATATACGGATAACTGACCTTCCTCAGACCTTGTTTTACCCTTTTTTTTTTTTTTTTCCGAGGGGATATGCACGTATAGACTGATGGTTTTTGTTTTCTTTTAAGAAATGAATGTGCTCATTTTTGTTGCATCTTTTTGATCTGTAGGAGTCTCTGTAGGCCGGATAGTGTTGCACAGCCTGTGACAAGGGTGAGTTTGCTTTGGAATCTGAGGTACAGTACTCTCTTGTGAAATCAATTTTCTCACTCTGAATCTCATTTTTATGTTATTTTCTTCTAAAAGTTAACTGTTGTCTACATATCATTGTTTTATGTTTGTATTATAACTTTAATTAGAGATAACCATTTTAAAGAAATAGGAGGGGTTAATTTTAATTTTTGTTAATTTGACAAATAAGAAATAGTTGATAAATACTTTGAGATGTGTGAGCTGAAAAAAATTGCTGGAAAACACATAGCGACAGAAAAGCTTTCCCACAATAGAGCAGATGCAAATTTTGGTTTAGGCTTATTGGAGTAAGTGTCTTTACTTTGAGTTGTATATCATATGAGTATGACTAATAATACCTTTGCTTAAGTGAATCTTTAATACCTCAGATGACTTGTTATAGGAACCATGGAATCACCCTGTTACACATAGCGTATAGTTTCTTTTTATTTCTTGTACATCTATTTTGATATCATGCAGTATTTTTGCAGAGAGCTATTTGGAATTTGTGGAATTCCAAATAGTGGAAATTGTGGAATTTTAACTAGACACGGTATCATGTGCCTGTAGTCCCACCTATTGAAGAGATCAAGCCAGGAGAATTCTTGAGCCCAGGAGTTCCAGACCAAGCCTGGCAATACAGCAAACCTTATCTCTAATTTTACAAAGTTGTGGGAGATCAGAAATTTACACTGTGTTCTCACATCTGTATTACAGAGGATTTACACTGTGTTTTCCAAGTCCTTTTTATTAAGAGTATGCTTTAAACTCTTTATCTAGTTGAAGAATATGCATTTAGTTTAAAATA
>NW_022326377.1:0-1868 GCF_002776525.5 Piliocolobus tephrosceles | reverse complement strand
TATTTTAAACTAAATGCATATTCTTCAACTAGATAAAGAGTTTAAAGTATACTCTTAATGAAAAGGACTTGGAAAACACAGTGTAAACCCTCTGTAATACAGATGTGAGAATGGAATTTAAATTTCTGATCTCCCACCACTTCGTGAAATTAGAGATAAGGTTTGCTGTATTGCCAGGCTTGGTCTGGAACTCCCGGGCTCGAGAATTCTCCTGGCTTGATCTCTTCAATAGATGGGACTACAGGCACATGATACCGTGTCTAGTTACATTTCCACAATTTCTAATATTATTTTAGTCTAATTATAGAACCAAGAATAAAAATAAATAGCTCTCTGAAAAAATATTGCATGATGACAAAATAGGTGTGCAAGAAATAAAAAGAAACTATATGCTATGTGTAACAGGGTGATTCCATGGTTCCTATAACAGGTCATCTGACATATTAAAGATTCATTTAAGCAGAGGTATTATTAGTCATACTCAAATGAGATACAACTCAAAGTAAAGACACTTACTCAAATAAGCCTAGACCAAAATTTGTACCTCCTCTATTGTGGGAAAGCATTCCCAAACATCATTTTTCTATCACTATGTATTTTCCAGCAATTTTTTTTCAGATCACACCTCTCAAAGTCTTTAACAACAACTTCTTATTTGCCAAAGTAAAAAAAAAAAAAAAATTAAAATTAACCCCTCCTATATCTTCAAAATGATTATCTCTAATCAAATTTCTATACAAACATGAAACAATGATAGGTAGACAACTGCTAACTTTTAGAAGAAAATAATATAGAAAATGAGATTCAGAGTGAGAAAATTAATTTCACAAGAGAGTACTCTACCTCAGATTCCAAATCAAATTGATTCTTTGTCACAGGCTGTGCAAGAAAATCTAGTATGTAGCGAGTCCTACAGAACAAAAAGATACAACAAAAATGAGCTCGTTCATTTCTTAAAAGAAAACAGAAAAAATCAGTCTATGCATGCATGTCCTCTCCAAATAAAAAAAAGGTAAAACTGAGTCTGAGGAAGGTCAGTTATCTGTATATTAAATAATATTTCTTGGTATGATTAAGATATGGCTTCTGTTTTAGAAAACATTTCAGTTACCTATTTCTGCCTCCACTTCTCCCAGCCTATGAAATATCCAATGCAGACTCACCCTTAAACCCATAGCAAATAGTGACAGGCAGTATAATGGCACAGGCAGACAATAATTTGTCCTTATAAATTATCTACCCTAAGGGCTAAACTGAAAATCCAATTGATAACTGACAAAACTTTTGTTACTGAACTGGAGTAAACCTGATGAGCTACAACAAGGTAGAAAAGGCACTGTCTCTTCCCCATTATCTACTTCTGATTCAAAGACTAACTTGTGTCACTGGAAAATGGGAGTCTTGGATTTTCAGCTTCTAAGCTACTAAAAGAGGGTCCATTGATTCTCTTTACCCTAGAACACTCCAGGGAGCCCCCTGAAACACTGCAAGTGTTTGAAAGCTGAGTGTACAAAAGTCAAAATACAAATGTACATGTTGGTATGTTGTTTTTGGGAATATTCTTCACAGAAAGTTGAAACAATAAAATTTTAAAATCCAATTATTGTCATTATATAGATCCCCCCTTATTTAGGTCCACAAAAACCAGCAAGCTTAAGAACCTTCATAGATATTCAGACACCCAAGAGAGAGAATGCTGGAAAAGTCTCCATCTCGAGTACTTATAGCTCCATTTCACTCATCACTGTCTAAATATCTTCCTTCCTAGGGGCTCCCATTCTGGATCCCTCTTCTGCAGCGATCCATGGCAATCTCCAATCTACATCTTCAGCCTAGGAAAGCCCAAATTCCTCAAAGGACTGGCTAAA
>NW_022326376.1:0-5207 GCF_002776525.5 Piliocolobus tephrosceles | reverse complement strand
TGAGTGGAATGCACATGTCACAAAGCAGCTCCTCAGAAAGCTTCTCTTCAGTATCTATCTGAAGTCGTTTCATTTCTCAGCATCAGTCTCAAAGCGCTCCTGAGTATCACCTCGCAGACTAAACAAAAACAGTGTTATGATACTGCTCAATGAAAAGAGAAGCTTAACTGTGTGAGTGGAATTTACGTGACACAGAGCAGTTTCACCGAAAGCTTCCTTCTGGTTTCTCTCTGAGGTTATTTCTTTTTCAGGATATTCTAAAGAGCATTTCCAAATGTCCCTTCTCAGATTCCACAGAAACAGTGATTTCAAACTACTCAATCCAAAGAATGATTCAACCCTATGAGATGAGCACAAACTTCAAAAAAGAGTTGCTCACAAAGCTTCTCCAAATTATTCAATGGAAGACATTTTCTTTGTCGACACAGGCCTCTGGTTGCCACTTACTATCCCTCTGGAGAACCCTCAAAGACCGATTTCATATTGGGAAATGTAGAGTATGCTTTAACCCTATGTAAAATTGGACATGTCAGAGAGCAGTTTCTTCGAGTGCTTCTTTCTGTTTTTTATTGGACATTTGAATTTTGCCATAGTCTTCAATGTACTCTGAATATCACTCTTTTGGTTTTACAGCAACAATGTTCAAATTGTGCCTTATGGGAAGAAAGTTATAACTCCCTCAGTGGAAAGCACACATCACCAAGCAGTTTCTCAGAAAGCTTCTCTCCCGTTTTGATCTGACCAAATTTCCTATTTCACTATAGGCCCGAATGTGATACCAAACATCCCTTCACGGATCCATCCACGAGGGAGTTTCCAAGCTGTGTAATGTAAAGAAAGCTTCATGTATGTGAGATGAATAAACATATCAAAAAGCAGATTCAGTGAAAGCTTCTTTCCCATTTTTTTCTGAAGATATTTCGTTTTTCACCAAAGTCCTCAAAGTGCTCCAGAAGGTTCCTTACTGGATCTGTCCATGACTGCTTCCAAGCTGTGTAATGTAAAGAAAGCATTATCTATGTGAGATGATTACACATATGACAGAGTAGTTTCCTAGAAAGATTTTTCCCAGTTTTAGTCAGGCTACTTCCCTTTTCACCATTGGCAACAACATGTTCCCGATTATCACCTGATACCTATTTCTCCAAAACGGTTTCCGTGACGCTGTATGAGAAGAGAGGTATAACACTGTGAGTGGAATGCACACGTCACAAGGCAGTTCCTCGGAAAGCTTCTCTCCAGTTTTGGTCTGAACACATTTCCTTTTTCACCGTAAGCCTCAAAGTGCTCCCAAATATCCCATCACACGCTAAGCGTACACAGGGTTAAAAACTGCTCAATGGAAAAAGGGGCTTAACTGAGTGGGAGCCATTAAGATGAACAGGGCAGTTTCACAGAAAATTTCCTTCTGGATTTTCCCTGAGGATGTTTCTTTCTCTACGTTCTAAGGATCATTCCCAAATGTCCTTCCTCAGATTCCACAGAAACAGTGATTTCAAGCTGTTCAATTTAAAGAATGGCTTAACTCTATGAGACAAATACACACTTTGCAAAGCAGTTGTTCAGAAAGTTTCTCTGCAGTTTTCATCGGAAGACGTTTCGTTGCTCATCACAAGCCTCTGGGCGTCACTAAATATCCCTTCACAGATCCTTCAAAGAGAGAGTTTGAAACTGGGCAACATAGAGGATGCACATACCAGAGAGCAAGTTCTTCGAATGCTTCTTCCTCTATTTTATTTCAGTGTATTTCACTATTCGCCATAGTCTGCTATGCGATCTGAAATATCACTTATTCGGTTTCACAGAAACAGTGTTCAATCACTGCCTTGTGAGAAAAGAGGTATAACTCCCTGAGTGGAATGCATACATCACAAATTCGTTTCTCAGAAAGCTTCTCTTCACTTTTTATCTGAAGATATCTCCTCTTTCAACATAGGCCTGAATGTGCTCCCGAATGTCCCTTCGCAGTTCTGTGCATGATGGAGTATCCAAATTGAATAATATGAGAAAAGTTTTATCTATGAGAGATGAATAAATATATCTAACAGAAAGCAGTTTCACAGAAATCTTGTTTACAGCATTTGTCTGAGGATATTTCCATTTTCACCATAGCCATCCCTATACTCCCGCATGTCTCTTGCTAGCTTTTCCTCCAAAAGGGATTCTGGAACCTTCTAGGAGAAGAAAGATGAGTGGAATGCACACGTCTTTCTGTGAGTGGAATGCACACGTCATTGTGTGAGTGGAATTCTGTGAGTGGAATGCACATGTCACAAAGCAGCTCCTCAGAAAGCTTCTCTCCAGTTTCTATCTGAAAACGTTTCCATTCTCACTATAAGCCTCAAAGCACTCCTGAATATCCCTTCTCAGACTAAAGAAAAATAGAGTTATCATAATTCTCAATGAAAAGAGAAGCTTAACTGTGTGAGCGGAATTCACGTGACACAGAGCAGCTTCACAGAAAGCTTCCTTCTCGTTTGTCTCTGGAGTTATTTCTTTTTCAGGATATTCCAAAGAGCATTTCCAAATGTCCCTTCTCAGAATGCACAGAAACAGTGATTTCAAACTATTCAATCCAAAGAATGATTTAACTCTATGAGATGAGCACAAACTTCAAAAAAGGGTTACGCAGAATACTTCTCTCAAATTTTCGAAGGAAGACATTTCCTTGCTCGACACAGGTCTACCATTGCCACTACTATCCATTCACCTAACTCTCAAAGACTGACTTTCAAACTGGGATATGTAGAGTAAGCTTTAACCCTGTTTAAAAATGAACATCTCAGAGAGCAGTTTCTTCGAGTGCTTCTTGCAGTTTTTTGTTGGACATTTCAATTTTGCCATAGTCTTCAATGTGCTCCTAATATCACTCTTTTGGATTGACAAGAACAGTGTTCAAATTGTGCCTTATGAGAAGAAAGTTATAACTTCCTGAGTGGAATGCACACATCAACAAGCAGCTTCTCAGAAAGCTTCTCTCCCTTTTTGATCTGACTATATTTCCTATGTCACTATAGGCAGGAATGTGATCCCAAATATCCTTCCGCAGATCCATCCACTAAGGAGTTTGCAATCTGTGTAATGTAAAGAAAGCTTCATCTACGGGAGATGAATAAACATAGCAAAAAGCAGATTCACAGAAAGCTTCTTTCCCATTTTTTTCTGAAGATATTTCGTTTTTACCAAAGTCCTCAAAGTGCTCCAGAAGTTCCCTTCGTGGATCCGTCCATGACAGTTTCCAAGCTGCGTAATGTACAGAAAGCATTATCTATGTGAGACGATTACACATATCACAGAGTAGTTTCCTAGAAAGCTTTTTCCAGTTTTAATCTGAGGCTATTTACCTTTTCACCATCGGCACCAACATGCCCCTGAATATCTCTTGGAACCAGTTTCACCAAAAGTGTTTCACCAACGCTGTATGAGAAGAGAGTAATAACACTGTGAGTGGAATGCACACGTCACAAGGCAGTTCCTCGGAAAACTTCTCTCCAGTTTTCTCCGGAACAGATTTCCTTTTCCACTGTTAGCCTCAAAGTGCTCCCGAATATCCCCTCACAGGCTAAGAATACACAGGGTTAGAAAGCTACTCAATGAAAAGGACGGCTTAGGAGGTCGGAGCAAGATGGCCGAATAGGAACAGCTCCAGTCTCCAACTCCCGGCGCGAGCAACACAGAAGACCGTTGATTTCTGCATTTTCAATGGAGGTACTGGGGTCATCTCACTGGGGAGTGCCGGACAATCGGTGCTGGTCAGTTGCTGCAGCCCGGCCAGCGAGAGCTGAAGCAGGGCGAGGCATTGCCTCAACTGGGAAGCGCAAGGGGGAAGGGAATCCCTTTTTCTAGCCAGGGGAACTGAGACACACAACACCTGGAAAATCGGGTAATTCCCACCCCAGTACTGTGCTTTAAGCAAACTGGAACACCAGGAGATTATACCCACACCTGGCCAGGAGGGTGCCAAGGCTGCGGAGCTTTCCTCATTGCTAGCACAGCAGTCTGCGAACCAACCGCAAGGCAGCAACCAGGCTGGGGGAGGGGTGCCCGCCATTGCTGAGGCTTAAGTAGGTAAACAAACCCTCTGGGGAGCTCGAACTGGTTGGAGCTCACAGCAGCTCAAGGAAACCTGCCTGTCTCTGTAGACTCCACTTCTGGGGACAGGGCACAGCTGAAAAACAACAGGGGAAGTGGAGAGGCCTGTGCAGACCCAAACGACTCTGTTTGACAGCTTTAAAGAGAGCAGTGGATCTCCCAACACGGAGGTTGAGATCTGAGAACGGACAGACTGCCTGCTCAAGTGGGTCCCTGAACCCTGAGTAGCCTAACTGGGAGACATCCCCCACTAGGGGCAGTCTGACACCCCACACCACACAGGGTGGAGTACACCCCTGAGAGGAAGCTTCCAAAGTAAGAATCAGACAGGTACACTCTCTGTTCAGCAATATTCTATCTTCTCCAACCTCTGCTGCTGACACCCAGGCAAACAGTGTCTGGAGTGGATCTCAAGCAATCTCCAACAGACCTACAGCTGAGGGTCCTGACTCTTAGACGGAAAACTACCAAACAGGAAGAACACCTATACCAAAACCCCATCAGTACATCACCATCATCAAAGACCAGAGGCAGATAAAACCACAAAGATAGGGAAGAAGCAGGGCAGAAAACCTGGAAATTCAAAAAATAAGAGCGCATCTCACCCTGAAGAGGAGCGCAGCTCATCGCCAGCAACGGATCAAAGCTGGTCAGAGAAGGACTTTGACGAGATGAGAGAAGAAGACTTCAGTCCATCAAACTTCTCAGTGCTAAAGGAGGAATTACGTACCCAGTGCAAAGAAACCAAAAATCTTGAAGAAAGAGTGGAAGAATTCACAGCTAGACTAATTAATGCAGAGAACGTCATAAACGAAATGACAGAGGTAAAAACCATGACACGAGAAATACATGACAAATCCACAAGCTTCAGTAACCGACTTGATCAACTGGAAGAAAGTGTATCAGTGACTGAGGATCAAATGAATGAAATGAAGCAAGAAGAGAAACCAAAAGAAAAAGAAGAAAAAGAAATGAACAAAGCCTGCAAGAAGTATGGGATTATGTAAAAAAACCAAATCTATGTCTGATTGAGGTGCCTGAAAGTGAGGGGGAAAATGGAACCAAGTTGCAAACACTCTTCAGGATATCATCCAGGAGAACTTCCCCAACCTAGT
>NW_022326375.1:0-1868 GCF_002776525.5 Piliocolobus tephrosceles | reverse complement strand
TTTAGCCAGTCCTTTGAGGAATTTGGGCTTTCCTAGGCTGAAGATGTAGATTGGAGATTGCCATGGATCGCTGCAGAAGAGGGATCCAGAATGGGAGCCCCTAGGAAGGAAGATATTTAGACAGTGATGAGTGAAATGGAGCTATAAGTACTCGAGATGGAGACTTTTCCAGCATTCTCTCTCTTGGGTGTCTGAATATCTATGAAGGTTCTTAAGCTTGCTGGTTTTTGTGGACCTAAATAAGGGGGGATCTATATAATGACAATAATTGGATTTTAAAATTTTATTGTTTCAACTTTCTGTGAAGAATATTCCCAAAAACAACATACCAACATGTACATTTGTATTTTGACTTTTGTACACTCAGCTTTCAAACACTTGCAGTGTTTCAGGGGGCTCCCTGGAGTGTTCTAGGGTAAAGAGAATCAATGGACCCTCTTTTAGTAGCTTAGAAGCTGAAAATCCAAGACTCCCATTTTCCAGTGACACAAGTTAGTCTTTGAATCAGAAGTAGATAATGGGGAAGAGACAGTGCCTTTTCTACCTTGTTGTAGCTCATCAGGTTTACTCCAGTTCAGTAACAAAAGTTTTGTCAGTTATCAATTGGATTTTCAGTTTAGCCCTTAGGGTAGATAATTTATAAGGACAAATTATTGTCTGCCTGTGCCATTATACTGCCTGTCACTATTTGCTATGGGTTTAAGGGTGAGTCTGCATTGGATATTTCATAGGCTGGGAGAAGTGGAGGCAGAAATAGGTAACTGAAATGTTTTCTAAAACAGAAGCCATATCTTAATCATACCAAGAAATATTATTTAATATACAGATAACTGACCTTCCTCAGACTCAGTTTTACCTTTTTTTTATTTGGAGAGGACATGCATGCATAGACTGATTTTTTCTGTTTTCTTTTAAGAAATGAACGAGCTCATTTTTGTTGTATCTTTTTGTTCTGTAGGACTCGCTACATACTAGATTTTCTTGCACAGCCTGTGACAAAGAATCAATTTGATTTGGAATCTGAGGTAGAGTACTCTCTTGTGAAATTAATTTTCTCACTCTGAATCTCATTTTCTATATTATTTTCTTCTAAAAGTTAGCAGTTGTCTACCTATCATTGTTTCATGTTTGTATAGAAATTTGATTAGAGATAATCATTTTGAAGATATAGGAGGGGTTAATTTTAATTTTTTTTTTTTTTTTACTTTGGCAAATAAGAAGTTGTTGTTAAAGACTTTGAGAGGTGTGATCTGAAAAAAAATTGCTGGAAAATACATAGTGATAGAAAAATGATGTTTGGGAATGCTTTCCCACAATAGAGGAGGTACAAATTTTGGTCTAGGCTTATTTGAGTAAGTGTCTTTACTTTGAGTTGTATCTCATTTGAGTATGACTAATAATACCTCTGCTTAAATGAATCTTTAATATGTCAGATGACCTGTTATAGGAACCATGGAATCACCCTGTTACACATAGCATATAGTTTCTTTTTATTTCTTGCACACCTATTTTGTCATCATGCAATATTTTTTCAGAGAGCTATTTATTTTTATTCTTGGTTCTATAATTAGACTAAAATAATATTAGAAATTGTGGAAATGTAACTAGACACGGTATCATGTGCCTGTAGTCCCATCTATTGAAGAGATCAAGCCAGGAGAATTCTCGAGCCCGGGAGTTCCAGACCAAGCCTGGCAATACAGCAAACCTTATCTCTAATTTCACGAAGTGGTGGGAGATCAGAAATTTAAATTCCATTCTCACATCTGTATTACAGAGGGTTTACACTGTGTTTTCCAAGTCCTTTTCATTAAGAGTATACTTTAAACTCTTTATCTAGTTGAAGAATATGCATTTAGTTTAAAATA
>NW_022326374.1:0-6894 GCF_002776525.5 Piliocolobus tephrosceles | reverse complement strand
TGGCTTTATTTTATACTAGGGGTTATTATCAAAGTCTCAGCAAACTATGTTACATACTTTCTTCTACACGAGAGATTACTGAGCAGTAAATAAGAATCTCTTTGGATATAAACACTTTTATGTACACAAAATTTTTGTGAAGCTAACTTACGGTGAAATACGCATTACACCATTATGTGTGTTATGTGTTCCAGAAAAACAGGCTCTAAAATTTCATTGAACTACTTAGTTTAAAAACTTCTGCAATTACAATTACATAGTCTCTGCTCAATGCAGCAACATCTTCAGAAATCTCTTGTGAAGATTTGGTAAAATGTCAGTCATTTGCATGAAAAATAAGAGCATTAAGTGACAACACTGCTTCCTGGTATAAATAAGACAAGGCTAGATCCTTGCCAGATTCAAAGGGATCAGAGTGCCATGAGACAGAAACAAATATATAAATCGGAAAGATTTTCGTTTCTACCAAAAATTCATGTATTTAAAGTTTTCAGAACAGGACAAAACGCAAGTAAACACAGTGGTGAGGCGTTATAGAGCATTTCTTTACCTGGAGGCTATTTATCATTTGACATCTGGCAACCCTTTCTAGGGCTCAACAAAGGGGTTCTAAATTGTGATTTGATCATTCCTGGAGTTCAACATCAACCTTCCTATGTAAAGAAACCAAGGCATCAAATGATACTTTGGCCATTTCTTCTTTCCAAAGTCATTCTCTGAAAAGCATACACTGGAGTTTTTCAGAGTCATAGCACGATGGAAAAACATGGCTCTAGGGGGTAATGAATGCAGACAGTACAGCTAAGGCAGTTTATAAAAGTATACTCAGGGTATCTGAAATACTTCTATTTAATTTCTTACATAGTACAAATCAATAAAGGCAACCATATAAGCAAATCTATGTTGGTATGTCATCACATCTATATTCATTTTGTATCAGCATGAAGAGACTTTAATTAATTGTGGTGCAGTCATAAAATGGCATACCACAAGACCATACAACAAATCAAAGATGACCAAATTGTGTCAACCTGGATAGATCTGAAATATATACCACTGATGAGAAAAGTCAAGTTGCAGCTATTATGTATGCTGTGTGAAATCGTATAGCAGACTTGATACTTGGAAATAAATTCTACTTATTACCTATGAAAGTGCATGAATCTTGTAAAATATTTTTAATGTGCATTGCAGTGATTTAAAAGTAAAAAGTGTTAATTCTGGCTGTTGGTTACCTGTAGGCAATGAATTGCAGTAGAAGAAAAGATTCTAAGGCCAAAACAGCTCAGAATCATTGTTTTAAAACACTGTATCTACCAAAGAGTTACAAAAGAATGATTAATCACTTTATTCACTTTTAATCAGAGATACACACACACACACACACACACACATGCAGAAACTCAATCTGGTAATCAGAAGATGTGATTAAGAGTCTCAATGTAACAACACTGACATAAAAGAGTTGAAGTTCTAAAACAATTGTAACGTCAGTAGGTATAGCTTTTCTCTAGATGAAGAAGAGAGAAGAGTATTGCAATCAATTTTGAAGCACTGAAAATATTTACAGTTTCAAAATATACCTCCCCGAATCCCTAACATGCACAGTGGACAAACGGAGGCAAGATGGCGCAGTTCCGGGTTCTTCACCCTCAACTTTCCCGTGCCCGGGAAAGACACAGGTCGACTGCGCAGGCACAACCCGGCCTCCAACCGAGAAAAACCGGAACCCGCCTAGCCACGCCTACCGCCTGCCCCCGACCCGCCTATGTCCCGCCCACTGCCCTCCCACTCCCAGGCCCACGACATAAAAGCCGCTGGCAGCGGGCTCGCTGCGGGAACTTCGTCAGTGCCCACTTCTGTCGGGACTGCATTAGGAACTTCGCCTGAGAGCTCCACCGGGCGACTCCCTCGGCCTCCCCTGCCGGAGACTGACGGACCTCACCCCTCCCCTACACCTTCTTTCCTGAAGCTGGGGCACCAAAAATAAATTTGCAGTTTTGCTCCTAGCCTTGCCTACTCGCTGGTCCTTTAATACTCGCCCTGGTGAGCCTAGAAATCAAATCAGTCCTAGAAAGCAAATCACACAGGAATTCAAAACTGGGATCTTTAGATGATGACAGCTTCAAAGGAAAAGGATTTGGGCTAGAGCTCACAGTGTAAAATGTCTGCCTTATGCTTTAAATATAATTTCATAAACAAAGATATTAACAAGAACATCAGCATACTTACATCAAATCCTTCCATCTCATTTGGGGAAAAAGTGGGAATCAAAAAACTATGAGCATTTTTAATATTTTCAACTACGTTTTTCTAGAATGAAATTTGTAGTGGGGAAATTTACCTTTGCTGGAAGTTAGTGAATCCATGCTTCCTAAGAATCTAGTTGAAATGTGATCTCTGTCTTTCACGGTATGCTGAATGAGTTTGACAACATAATGATTAATATATCGTGTATATATCACAGAGCATTTTGTTAATAATTAAAGAAAATACGTATGTAAAGTTTACCGTGAATAAAGGCGTTTGCTCAGGAGACACTACAAAGCAAAAAGAATACATAATTGACTACAGGTAAATATGACATAGCCTACCATCAATCATGCAGTGTTTGTATCCAGCTGAAATCTTCATGCTTGCCCTTGAAATTGTTACCCATTAGGCTTCAGGTTGCTTTACTCTTGTTTTGGTTAGCACACAAACATGACAGGAATATACACATGAAAAATCACAATGCAGATTCTATAAAACATGCAGTCTAGGTTGCAAGGGTGAGATTAGGTTTCACATGACTGCAAGTAACGTAGAAAAGTATTTCTACCAATGTGAATCTGCTGAAAGAAGTAAAAAAAAAGTGATGTCGAATGAGAGAACCAAATAGGACCCCAGAAGAATAAATGTTAGAAATGAGAGTGCATGAAAATGTATCATCCGCGGCCGGGTGCGGTGGCTCACGCCTGTAATCCCAGCACTTTGGGGGGCCGAGGTGGTCGGATTAGGAAGTCAGGAGATCCGAGACCATCCTGGCTAACACGGTGAAATCCCGTCTCCAATAAAAATACAAAAAAATTAGCCGGGCATGGTGACGGGCGCCTGTAGTCCCAGTTACTTGGGAGGCTGAGGCAGGAGCATGGCCTGAACCCAGAAGGCAGAGTTCACAGTGAGCCGAGATTGCCCAACTGCACTCCAGCCTGGGTGACAGAACGAGACCCCATCTCAAAAAAAAAAAAAAAAAAAAATGTATCATTCGCTTCTGCTGGCAGGAAGTGCTCTCAGTCATTAGTTCAGATATCTACTTGGACAAGAATGGTTTCTAAACATACTCATGTTATCCACAGTCATGAAGATTTCTGGTATTTTCAACTTCTGGATTCTCAACTTTAGTTCTCTTGCCATTTTTTCATTCACTTATGCAAAAAATGTATACATTACACATCAAATAACTAATGAGTACTCAGATTTTCATTTTAAAAAATGTAACCAAAATCTCTGAATCACCATTGACTTTTTTTCATAATAATCAACCCTCTTTTTTTTTTTTTTGATACAGAGTCTTGCTTTGTTGCCCAGGCTGGAGTGCAGTGGCACAATCTCTGCTCACAGCAACCTCCGGCACCCAGGTTCAAGAGATTATCCTGCCTCAGCCTCCCTAGTAGCTGGGACTACAGGCACATGCCACCATGCCTGGCTATTTTTTTATATTTTTAGTAGATTTGGGGTTTCACCATGTTAGCCAGGATGGTCTCCATCTCCTGACCTCCTCATCCGCCCACCTCAGCCTCCCAAAGTGCTGGGATTATAGCTGTGAGCCACTGCACCCAGCTCAATCAACCTTTATGTATCAAAATCTTTGCCATGATTATTGACAGTTACACTTTTAGTACTCAAGAAATAAATTTCTCATTTGTTTTTTTCTAAAGTCAATGTGATATGCTATAGCATAGCAGTCTCTGAGGTACTTTTATACAATGGCTATTTACATCAAAAACAACATTTAAAAAAAAAAAAAGTCAATGTTTTGATATCCAAGTGCATGCCATTCACTAACAAACATGAATGAAGCACATATCATTGATGTGTAACCCCTACAGAGAGAAGAAACGAGTTCCTGTGGTTTCCTGTCATTCTTCTATCCTCTGCTTCCAGTAAGCTCCGAAGCAGCAATAATTTAATCTTCTCTTTGAGTAGGAATATACTGAGTCTACATAAAGTGAGTTCCCTCGAGTTTCCTCATCAGAAACCTCCAAATTACCTAGTCAGCTGCTTTCTTAATTTACACCATCTCACCTCACATTTTTTTATAAATCTATTGTCCATTTCTCAACAATGAATATCATATTTTGATCTACAAGTTTAAATGTCCATCAAAGTTTTAAGAAAAAGTACGTTTAAATTAAATTATATTTGCTATTAAAAATTAATAAATTATATTTATAATTTAATTAAAATTAGGTTTATAATTTAATGTAATCTAACAAGTAATTTAATTTCACATTTGTTTTAAATTATATTTATATTAGTTATATTTATTTTCAAAAATTATATTAAAGCATAGAAAATTATTCAGCTATATTCACTACTTCACCACCTTTTTTTGTACACAAAAAATAATATTATCATTATTTGATTGCTCTTGTGGAGCACTTTTTATAATACTAATACCATTTGCTTTTTCTCCAGTTGCTGGTAGTGATTTTTCCTCCTAGTTTAAAAAAAAAAAAAAGAAATCTTCAGAAAATGTTGTATCTCCTACTCCATCAGTCAGTAATCCAAGAAACATTTTCTGGGTCTATAAATTCATAAGGTCTATCCTGAAAAATCTGATAATATGAGTAAAATACTAATTTTACTTATTTATCAAATGAAAAAAGAAATTTATTTAAAAAAAGCAGAAAGACACAATTCATTATTTCTGCAATTCAAGTCAAAAAAATACAGTGACAGCACAAAGGCAATAACAGTTATTTCTACCTGGGAAGCTTCTGAGACACTGCAAATTTGGCGTTCTATTTTTAAAATAGACAAGTGAAAAGTAAGAGTGTGAAGAGTTTCTAGTCAGGGCAGCATGTGCAAAAAAAATAAGGCATGAAACAGCATAGCCAATAAGAAATACCACAATAATGTGGTAAAACTTGGACACAGACAGAGAAAGTGGGGTGGAGAGATACAATGGGAGAAACAGGCCAAACAACAAAAATAAGTGTTAAGCTAGAATACAAATGTTTCCTTCGTGTAATGAGGATACAGCTATAAGCAGATGAGTTAGATCAAAGTAAACATGTTTAAGAAAGGTCACCCTGGAAGACATATATAGATAAACGTGGAGACAAGAGAGAAAAAAGAACATTCCGAAATTATAGGGCAGACAGTGTATTACAGTAATAAGATATGAGAAATGGTTAAAGGTAGAAAATACAAAATTTAGTGAGTCACTGGACTGGCAATGTGAGGGAAACCTGGAGTACAGTTTTTCTGCTTCAATGTTTCATTGCTACTTACTTCTTGTTGTTTACTAAGATTAGGAAGCCAGATTACAGAGTAGATTACAAAGAGTCAGGAAAGAATCTGGAAGGCAGATTGAGACCTATCAAATTTGAGGCACAAAGGGGACTTAGAAGACTGATCTGGGTAAATACATTTGGAGTAGAAATAGATGACCTTACTCAAAAAAACCATACGTTGTTGAAAAGGTCAACATTTGTAACATATACTAAACTGGTAGGATTCGGTAATTTAAACCTATGAAGAACTCTGAAGTTTTGAAAATAAAAAGAAAACAAAATGTGGGATTCAAAATTTCAATTATATATTTCTATACTGGATTAAAAGACATAAAATATATTTTCTTTATGTATGCAGATATTTAGTTCTGGAATATTATGGTCACATGCATTTTTGAACTTAATGAAAACAGTTATCTAAACCAGTAATTCAAGGTATCCTAAGAAAGCTAATTTTTAAAGAATCATCTTAAAAGTTTTTAACTTGTAAAAACATTTATTCTATTATACAATTATAAGGCATTTAAGCACTACTAAAATATGAGAGAAAAATGTAAAACCCTATTTTAAAGTTCATATGGTTTTCTGATTCTCCTGTAAATGATATACTAACTCTCTAATTGCCTACTTATGCCATAAAGATGATAGTTAAAATTCAGAGAAAGGATCAAGTAAAATAATCATATGACTATGCAAGCTGAAGATTTACATGTCTTCAAATACACCATACCTGTCAATCAGGACCCAACATTCACATGAAGAAAGAAGAAATTTACTTTGAAAATCAAGTCAAAAGGATTCCTGAGTTTTACAGCTGAATAAATTTATGTGCAAGGTATAACAACTATAAACACCAACGTGAATAATGCTTTCAGAGAATAATACAAAATGTCACAACCATAGGAGATAGTTTTAAAAGTAAAAAGCAATATTACAGAGATAATTCTGTGTACTCTGTTGGCAGTATTTCTTTCCTTATGATTCTATGGAAATAGGTACTTTGTTCAGGAAATAATCAGGATTGATTACACTCATCGCATGTGTGTTCTTAAGTACAGATGTTATCAGCACAAGGTAAGTCAGACTAGTTCCAAGACTAATAATTTATTTCTTTAAGAGGGTTCCAGATTAAAAATATATATTTTCTCATTCAATGAATATAAATTAAAAACCTCCTTTAAAATTAACCAGAAATGTGCCATTGTGGTGACTCATGCCTGTAATCCCAGCACTTTGGGAGGCCGAGGCGGACGGATCACCAGGTCGGGAGATGGAAACGATCCTGGCTAACATGGTGAAACCCCATCTATACTAAAAATACAAAAAATTGCCAGGCATGGAGACGGGCGCCTGTAGTCCCAACTACTCAGGAGGCTGAAGTAGGAGAATGGCA